>NC_085858.1:39658027-39665527 GCF_034702125.1 Engraulis encrasicolus
GAAGATCAGAAACTTGCTGAATTTTAGAAGTGCGGACTGGATTGAAACGGATCTATGAAAATGCACAATGTGGACTAGTGCCCATCTGTGCGTATCTGTCACTGTCAGAATAAAATGGCCTGCCTCGCTGACGAATCCCGTTTTGCGTTTGGCCTATTGGGGAAAAAGGTGATAACTAGCGAAGTCATACCAAAACATGTTAGTCTAATTACAACAGGCCTATTTAACCACAACACATTAAACACATTTTAGTCAAAAGACATTAATCTTTGTCTATAACAAAAAAAAAACTATTAACAATAGACTTAACTGAAATGTGCCATACACCTAGGCTAATGTAAAATTGATAGGCTATTGAATAAATGAATTAGGCCTATTAGGCTATTAATTGGGCCTAGGCCTGATTTTGCCCTATTCTTTTTTTATTCGTCCTAAACAAATGATTTAGGTCAGATTATGTCAAATTGTAGTCCATTGCTTGATTAATATATTCAAACAAATGATGCAGCCTAGGCTACTAGGTCCGATTTTGACAATCAAAATTGTAGGCCTAGTCCATTGCTTGATTAATATAGGCCAATAAAAACAAATTATGTAAGATAGGTAATTCTGTCAATGGTAGTCCATTGCTTTATAGGCCTATTCAAACAAATGGCGTAGGTCCGATTCGGTCAATCAGATGGTAGTCCATTGCTTGATCAATAACACTTTCGGGGGGTTTCATCCTCCTGATAGGCCTAGGCTACAGCCTGCAATTAAAATGTTGTCATTTTCAGGAAAGTGTTAAACAAATATGTGCACTTTCGATAGGCTACAGTAGACTACAGCTTCCATTTTAAATAATAATAATAATTAAAAATGTACACATAGGGCAAATATTTGGTTGATATGCTTTGCTTGGATGTTAACTGTTGACACCGTCGGTGGCCTACAGGACTCTCCTCCGTCACCTATTTGAGAAATTGTCGACCTCGCCAACCTAATAGAACAATAGCTGCACAGCCAGTGGCTTAATTTAGGCTAGCCTACTCTGGGCACTTGGAGAAATGTTTACATGCGTCGAGAGTCGCTGGTGGTTTCAGACTTAAACATGCGTAAAGTGGTTTTATATCGATGCTTTATTGCGGCCAAGCCTGAAGCTAAATAGCCACGGTTGAGATTTCACAAAAAGGCCCTGCACTCACAAAGATGAAGTAGGCGTGTAGTGTAAATAGGCTATATCATGTCTTGTTTGGATGCACAGCTCTACTTTTGTCAGCGTGATAGGCCTATATTTTACAACAAGGCTAATGCTTTCCGGATGCCTAAAACATGCAGTGGTATTAAGATTAATTGCACATGGATTCTGCAAGCCGTATCAGTTTGTGGGGCTAGTAACAGCCAACTGAATCAGTAATACAGCAGTTTGTAATATTACATTGCCATCCCAGACATCAGTGGTGATCTGTCCATCTGTCCGTCTTACCTGATTCGTCTATTCTTGTATGTCCCAGAACACTGTTGTGGCTACTGGGCTGGTACGGAAGATAGGCACCGGGGTGGTGAGTAGCCACTGGGGCCGGGTAAGGGTAACCGAGGGAGCGTCCGTAGGATGATGCGCCAGTGGAGAAGGGGTTATCATGTTGCGAATGGCCACCCGGATGCAACCCATGAACGGGATAATGTCCGTGAGACAAATTGGGGGAATGCTGTTGGTGAGGTGGGTAACCGTGGCCAAATTCCAAAAAGGCCGATTTGGAGGGATCCGAGGCAACCAAACTGTCAGAGAGCGAACTCATCGTCATTATAAAGCGGTGGGTCCATTAACGCGCCGTAAGGGGATAAGTGGACGCTAAATAAATCCAGGGCTCCGTGTACATCCTTTAGCCAGTCAAAGGAGCATAAAAACAACACATTTCACGAGAATTTCAAAGCAGAGCACGGACAAAAGAGCGGCGTGTGTGCGCGCTACACACGAACCTCGAGCGCTCCCCGTCTAGCCATTACATTTCGAATTTAGGGGGCGGGTGCGCCCCGGTCTTAGCTGGTTAACTGAACAGCTACCTCTGATTGGTTGGGGAAATATGTCACTCGGTCAGAGGACAGCAGACAGCTAGGATATACTAAGCCTAATAAGATTCAAAATGCACTTTTGGATGGATGGATGGTCTTCAATTATGCCGCAAATATAGGCAATAGTCTACAGTCTCACATAACTGCAATGCAAGTTACAACCATAATTTTGTAGAAGAAGTTGGTATAGTGTGTGCAAATAATATGTTCAAAATAATTACTAAACCAAGAAGCCTATAAGTATTTAATCTATTTGTGCGGTGGGAGTAGGCTAGCCTGCATATAGCTCATGTAAACACATGGATTGGTTTCCAAATACAATCAGAGAAATAGTCTATCATTATTAGTGCAAGGTGTCTACTCCCAGACTTTAAAGGGTGCTGTTCAAATATTAAATGATCAATTGCTTGCTGGCCAAAATCAATGCATTAGAAAAAGGTAGGCATATTATTCCCGATTTTTATTCTGTGTAATTTCAACTTTTACGCATTTGTGTCATTTTATCGTATGCTACCATCCGTTCTCGATTTAGTGCTAAATCAAGTGAATGCATTAGGTTACTATCACACTTGGGCATATAATTTCTAGCCTACCTAGTCAAAATTGTACCAAACCGCTTTACCAACAAAGACGGCACACACTTCAGGGAAGACAGCGTGTTTTATACAGCCATCGTAATCAAGATCGGATGCGCATTTGATGACTATGCGTAATTTATATAGGTCTAACAAGGAATGCAATTATTACGTATAAATGATGAGAATGTGCCATGATGGAAGCTGGACTATTATTATTATTATTATTATTATTATTATTATTATTATTATTATTATTATTATGTATTCGTGTCCAATAGGTTTTTATTTCACCCACACCATTCTGAAACAAACCTTATTTGTTTAGCACTGGTGGTTGTATCGTACTAATAAACATAGCCTCTCAATGATATGGCTTAAAACAACAAAACAGAACAATGTGTAGTCTATAACTTTATTACTGTAGAATAATTATCACAATCACAATTATCAACAAATTATTTAGTCAGTTTTATAAACTCAGACGCTTCTCCGTGAATACATACAGCTTGTAAAACAAAAGTTTTGCAACAATTTTCATTTATGATAGGCTATCATGATTTTATACAATGATATTTAGGCCTATAATATTGCAATAGGCTATGCCTTACTACAAAAACAATGACAATAACCCGAGGTTCGTTTTTATTGTATTTATATTTGATGAAGATGACGAATCAAAGCTAGACGTCCAAAACTACCCAAACTCTAACAGAGATCTTAAAAGAAAAACGAAACGGAATGGAGGAGCATTACGCAGGGATGTTTCATGTTAAATTTACCCAACCATTCTCATCAGAGAGATCCTATCATATCTTCATGCAATTTTGCTGACGATGGGCATTTCAATTGGCCAGTCACACAGTAGCCTATGCCTAATCAGTACCACAAGCAAAAACAATCACACGTTTCACAAGCTAAAAATTGACTTCTGGTGTAGGTTTTGTTGGACGTGGCCATGTGTTACAAACAATGGCCCAACGTTGATAAACTGACTTCATGAGGCATATGCCACACAAAGGGTAGCCCCATATAGAGCAGCCTACTTCTGTATCAACTTGTGGGTGGACAAACTTGTTGACTTCGGTTGGCTTGAAAAGACGCTGCGGGGAGACTCCACTGTGTCCACCTGAGACAGCGAACTTCAAAGTGTCAATTTCAAACGTGTCGATTGAGCGCGGGGGATTGCATGTAGGCCTACACGTCGTGATTTTAAAGGTGTCTCTCCAGGTGATAACCTCGGTGGCATGATGAAATATTAGAACTCTATAGCTCTCTAAAGAATAATTGCCCCCAGACAGGCGTGGTGACAGACTTGTCTGCGAACGACGTGTCCTAAATTATTTCCTGAATTCTATAGACCTACACCGTTAGAATGAAACGCGTCTTACCCATGCATTATTTTTTCACCCATCTCGGGTGTCATTGGCTCCTGCAAAGTCACTAGAGGTTAGGCCTATGCGTATCCGCCGTTACAATAAATCCTGGTTGTAGGCCTAAGCAAGTCATGCTTGAAGCCTATGCAAGTTTTAAGAGGTCCGGATAATCTGTGTCACGAAGAAATATAACCATCTCAGTCGTTTAAAGGGCAGGGCACAGGACTGTCACATTTGCAATTAAAATTCCCGGTCTATGCAAAATTGCCCTAACCCTTGGAGATTTAATAAGACGCAATTGATGTTTTAATTCCATACATATCTGAAATTTACTGAGTAGTAGCGAACTGATATTGACCTCGCTTCATCGAAGTAACCTACAACACATCTTCAAACAATAGTTCGAGCTAATAAAGAGAGGTTTTGGTAAACTCATTCCAGGAGTACAGTTGGTGCTTGTTGCGCGCTGGAGGGCCCATGTTATTAAGCCGACGCAGTGACGTGGGGAGAATTGCAGATCGTCCTCGCTTTCATCTCGAGCCAGCATTCCACAGCGCTTTGATTTATAACCGTACAACCGTCTAGACACGCCCTTTCCCAGCCCTGAACCGTGACATTTCTTCGCGCCGTTGCCAATATTTGCGGTTTTGTTTACAACGCGCGTGGGAGGTCAAGTGCCGTTTAACCCACACTGGGGTCACCGAGATTGACCCTGCGTGGTGTTTACAGCGATGCACCTGTCTGTTCAACCCAGTTATTATAATCTTAAAACAATAACAAGAGATAGACTACTAATGTGGTGTGAGAGGTGCTAATGGACTGGAGCTAATGGACTGTAACATTGGGATGGGTGTCTTCGTATGCATGTCATGTATACAAATAGGCCTACAGCAATGTCATCTGAGGTGTTTTTTTTGTCAGAATGGTCAGAAATTGTGTCAGAAATGTCTGCCGCAGTCGCAAATAACACGTACAGTAGGCCAACCAGCACAGTATGCCACGTCAAAAAAAGAAAGAGAAAAAAAATGAGCTGAAGAAAAAAGGTGACTGAAATAAAAGAAGAGAGAGAGGGCAGAAATTGAAGCTCGACACAGCACAGTGTGATTAGGCTACAGTTAAAGTGTCAGTGTGTGCATATCTCTGTATATGTGTGATGTGTTTGCGTGTGCCTGTCTGCAGAGAGAGAGAGAGAGAGAGAGAGAGAGAGAGAGAGAGAGAGAGAGAGAGCGAGAGAGAGAGAGGTGAATAAGGAGCAGAGCTCTCTTAAAGGACTGTAATTATGAGTACATTATAGAGGAGAACAAAGGCAGGCCCTGGAGTCATAGTACGAGGATGTGGCCCTACTGCAGCTTCCATTCACTCACAAGCAAGAAAGGAGGAAAGTTAATAACAATACTCTTCAGCTCAACCCAGACACCCTGGCGTCTGCCCTCCCACGTGTGTGTGTGCGTGTGCGTGTGCGTGTGTGTGTGTGTGCGCGCACGCACGCATGTGTGTGTATGCGTGTATGCGTGTAGGTGTGAGAGTGTGTGAATCCTATCTGTGTGACCTGTCAATGATCAAAATACTTCAGCATGCGTTTGTTTATGGCCTTGGCTCAGGCCTATGATTCTTCATTTCCTACTGTGCATATGTAGTGTGATCTGTGTCAGAGCTTGAAGCATGATCATAATTACATTAAAAAACAAAAATCCCAGGTTCATTCTCTGTTTTATTGTTCAATATCACAAGCTAGTACACTGTGTCGGATTAAACATACATTCCTTTACTGTCGTTCAACAATAGACAAGTGCAGACTCTTAATGCATGGTTCACGGTAGTACACAGTAGGGTAACACTGCAGAAGTTTGCAAAATGTATACAGTGAAGGATAAATTAAGTGACACTTGTGGGAGAGAAAAGTAACTAGATAAATGTATCCAAATACATAAGATGCAAGTATATCGCTGGAAATTAGTGGCAGAGACTTTTGAAGATTGGGAACTAATTCAGACACATTTGCACACACACAGATTAAATAGGCTGCTTTTATAAAACAATAATTCTGGAGTTTTATCTTCTAATAAAAAATACTTTTGTTGTATAGTATAAAAAGATGAAATGAAAAAACTGCTTTCTTACAAAAATCACATCGTACCAATGGCAGGTTTTTGATACTACTGACATGTTGCCTTATTGTAGCTTATTGATGTTGGTGAATACTGTTGCCATTTGCATTGCTTTGCGTTGTACACACAAAATGACATAGATCCATGTATTGTGTTTAATCCTCTGTATTATTTAAATAGTGTTTCTGTTTGTGTCCAGTTGCTTCTCCCGTTTGTCGTGTTGCCGCCGTCACCCATAAGGATTCAAGGGGATGTCATGAACCTGGAAAATGAAAGCCACAGATTTTCAGGGTTGCTGTGTGTGTGTGTGTGTGTGTGTGTGTGTGTGTGTGTGTGTGTGTGTGTGTGTGTGTGTGTGTGTGTGTGTGTGTGTGTGTGTGTGTGTGTGTGTGTGTGTGTGTGTCTGTGTGTGTGTTAATATTTGTAGTAGTGTTGTATATGCAATGAGGGTGTGTGATCCCCAGATTTGCAGGGCTGCATTAGTAATAAGGACTTGTGGTTGTTCAGAGTGAGTTGGGAATCCTCTTTGAAGGGCATAGCTGTAGTCCTGCTCTGCTCTCCACCAAAGCAAACATCATTTGGATGTAATAACGATGGCTGTGCTGCTATGCCCGGGGGCATGTTATTGTAACGGGATATGAGAGCAATGACGGATGGCCCTTTTGGGTCCTTGCATGACTTCAGGTATCCAAAAAGTGCTCACCGTGCATTTACCTCAGAACTTAGGGAAAAGTGAAAGTGAACTATATCATGCAACCACCTTACTACTGCTAAATGCACAGTACATTAAAGATTTTTTTGGTCTTTTTCGACTTTATTTGATAGGACAGTGTGAGAGGTGGACAGGAAGCGAATTGGGAGAGAGATGGTGAGGGGTCAGCAAAGGACTCGGGCAGGGAATTGAACCCAGGTCAGCCGCATGGCAGGTGAGTGCCTTACCGGTTGGCCACGGCAGGGCCGCACAGTACATTTGAGTGCAGAACGTCAGGAGTATGAATAATTCACAATTCATGATATTGACTGTATAGTGAGAATGTCCACATGATCAGAATTCTCTCTTGTACATGTTCTGATTCTGTGACATGTAATTTGGAGGAAAATTTGTTATCATGTATGGAAACTATCCAACTATCCAAATTGGAAATGGGCAGAAAGTTTGTCATTCATTAGCCATAGTGTCTTGCATGCCCACTGACTTTTTGTCATTTTGTCGGCTTTAATGTGCGTCTCATTTCTTCTTTTTCTATGATAGCAAGAGCAAAAGGCATGCAGTAAATAAACCCAGAGGAGCCATACATTAAGATTTGTTTTGGGGTGGTATTGCATAGTGTTCAATGCTGTATCAATACAGTGTACATTAACCACCGCGCCCTATATGAGAATGTTAAT
>NC_085858.1:39670527-39710527 GCF_034702125.1 Engraulis encrasicolus
TGTCAACAAACCATCACAGCACACTGGAGCCATGTTGCTTAAAGGAGAATTCCTCTCAATTTCAACATGCAGTTGCATTGGTCATAACTCTTCTCTGTCACATTTTTTTGTTCAGTCAATTCTGAGATCCTGCTCATTCCAAAGGTGACATTGTTTGTTTTTACACAAAAAAAGAAGAAGAAACATACCTAACATGCTTCAAATATAATTCCAAAAATTATGCTACACCAGCACATACCTTATAACAATAACTTTCAGGATGATATTTGGAGTATGTTAACACGTGGTTACATTTTTAAACAAACAGTGCGCCTATTAGAGTGGCCAGGATCTTGGAAAGGGCTGAACAAAAATGTTTTGCATTCTTGGGTCCTGACAATTTAAAGGTAGAGTGACCAATTCAACTGCATGTTGATATTGGCAGGAATGGTCAGTGCATATGGACAGACAGAGAGAAATGGATGGTGTAGGCAGCATACATATTTGTGTTAATTCATTTCTTATCAATTCCAATTAACCTGATCCATTTCTGTGCATGTGCTCAGATTGCAAGACAAAGAATTCAGTCAGAATGAGATATGGCTGAATGTCAGTCACTCACATAGTGTCACATAGCACACAGTCTTTTGTTGTGATGCCAGGGCTATAGTCACATTTAAATGTTTAATGAGGGTTAAGTTCCTGTGATCCAATAGCGAAAAGTCCCCGCAACATTAACCATTAATAAAGACCACTGACAGCCACACAATGAATAGCTTTTGTTAGGTTTCAAATTGAGACCAGTGTCCTGTGTGCCTTTAGTGCCTCGGCCATGTCTACATTGATTTAAAATGGAAAATATTCGTGCTTGGTTGCTAATTACAAGAATGAAACGTGTCAACAAATATAAAATGCATGTCACACACCAAATGTCTGGTCATAAGACACCTTATTACTACACAGTTACACCAATGCACAGTTCTTACAGTGAATCGACTTAATTTGACAGGTGACATGCATGGCTAACACATTGAATGTCGTTACGGCCTTGGAATCACTTTCACACAATAACCATCACTCTTGTTCTGTAATTCTGTCGGATTTCAAACAGTGACTTCAAAGAAGTATTGCAAAGTCTTAGAGTATGTCACACTATTTAGGACATTTTTGGTTCTCAATTTATTAGGACATAGGTACTACATTGGCCAAGAACCGCAAAGTATGCTAGCAGGAGAGGTGGGCATCTGCAGCTCCCCTTTCATCTCCAGGGTGTACTGGTGGTGGAGTAACTAACCTCAACCAGCACTGTCTCAGTGCTACCCCTAACCAGGCCATGCCCTCCTAGTGACGCAACACCTTCAGCGTTGCTTCTAGTCAGGCCAAGAGCAATGTAAATATCGTTTCCGATCTCCCGAAAAATTGGGAACTCCACTCACTTTGTCAGGAACCAATCAACCAGTAGCAAACCAAGGGAGGCAGGTCAACAATGCTGTTTAGGAAACGTTAATTGTAATGCTCTTGATCAGACTAAGTCACGAAGGGACTTGAAAGTCCATGATGATTAGGCTATGCCATCCCATCTTGGGCCTGTAGCCTACACTGTAGCAACCCAAGTCGGACCACAGTGTACAGGCCCAAGATCTGATAGAAACACCTGCCTTACGCCTGAAACTGTCAACTGCCTTCCTATGTAGTAGGCACAAAATAAGGAATCGTCTATGAAGTATGTCTGGTACCTTAGTATGCTTTCTACTGGCGAGCGGTACCAGGATGACTTTCTATATCAGGTCATATTTGTAGGCAAGCGATAGCTACTTCGCTAATACCTCGCTGTCCCAGAAGACAGGAAATCAACAACTGACAATTAGTCATTAGGCATGGCATTGCCATCAATTACATCTTTTTTTCTGGATGATTGTGAGGCTTGTATCGTGAATTTAAAGACCTTAGAGGTCTATAAATGTTGTGGACATCACGAATGGATGTACAAATGCAACACAAAAAATGATTTTACTCAAATAGGTTACTCCACATTACCATTTGATCCCATGTATGGGAGGATATTACTGCCCTTAAATGTTATCTGGGAACAAATCAATAGTACAACTACAGTGTCCAGTGGAAAAATGAAAAATATATTTTCCCTGTGGAAAAGTGTGTGAAAAAGGGCCAGTCCCTTCTGAGGAGGCCTACACCAGTGTTTCCCAACCTTTTTTGTCTTGTGTACCCCCTATGCCTTTTTGTTGCACCACGAGTACCCCCTAACCCATGTTCTATATCTCTTCCTCTATCCTAATGTAACTATGCTCCATACATTTGTTAAAATTAAATTTCTCCACGTACCCCCTGCAATGTGCTCGCGTACCCCTAGTGGTACACGTACCCCTGGTTGGGAAACACTGGCCTACACCACCGCACGCACACACACACACACACACACACACACACACACACACACACACACACACACACACACACACACACACACACACACACACACACACACACACACATACACACACACACACACACACACACACACACACACACACACACACACACACACACACACACACACACACACACACACACACACACACAAACACACGTACTGGACCAGATACAATTAAAAACAAAACACTGATTGTAAAGATGAAACCAAAACGAGTCGCCTACAAATACATGGCTGAAAAGGTGCAAATTGCTGCGTGTAGTTGCCTGAATGGGCCTCGGTTGACCAATTAGGCAAATGGATTCTGTGGTGAGGGTGTGCCACAGGCCTCCAGGGAGAGGAGAGGGCCAGTGGAGACTGCAAGACTCTGTGTGTGTGTGTGTGTGTGTGTGTGTGTGTGTGTGTGTGTGTGTGTGTGTGTGTGTGTGTGTGTGTGTGTGTGTGTGTGTGTGTGTGTGTGTGTGAATGTGTGTGCCTGTGTCTGTGTGTGTGTGTGTGTGTGTGTGTGTGTGTGTGTGTGTGTGTGTGTGTGTGTGTGTGAATGTGTGTGCCTGTGTGTGTGTGTGTGTGTGTGTGTGCGTGCGTGTGCGTGCGTGCGTGCGCGAGCATGTGTATGAAAGAGAGGGAGAGAATTTGTGTGTGTGTCTGAGTGTGTGTGCGTGCGTGCGCGAGCATGTGTATGAAAGAGAGGGAGAGAATTTGTGTGTGTGTGTGAGTGTGTGTGCGTGCGTCCGTGCGTGCGTGCGTGTGCGTGCATGTGTGTGTGTGTGTGTCTGTACAAGAGAAACGGAATGTGTGTCTTGGGATCTGAGCTGAGCTGACAGCCAGAAGCCCCTCTCACACCTGCGCTGCGGATGACGGTAGGGGCTTGGCTTGCCTTCTCGCCCACGGCATGCTCTTCAACCTAATCCTCTTCTTAAATGCACGCCCACTGCACAGAAAATCAACCCCCCACCCCCCACCCCCACACGACCACTGCACAGCACCACACACACACACACACACACACACACACACACACACACACACACACACACACACACACACACACACACACACACACACACACACACACACACACACACACACACACACACACACACACGCCCACTGCACAGTACCCCACACACACACACTCACACACACTCTCACACACTCCATCCTCCCCAACCCCACCCTGACTCCCCACTACCCATTATCGCCCCCGAGCACATACATACTCTCCGGCCTCCTCCACCTGGCAAATCCCCAGAGCAATGTTGACAAACATGGTCAAATTATCAAATGAACAAGCATTGGCTAATGTGGACATGCTCTTACACCCCTGGCTACTAACGACTACATAGTAGTTACTGCAGAGCTGAACATTGTTTGGAGCGTTTACGTAACTAACACACACGCACACCTGAACACATGTTCACGCTGTCACAGACACATGCAGGAACACACACGCACGCACGCACGCACACACGCACGCACGCAGGCACAAACACACACACATCCACACACACACACAGATACAAATTGTCATATGCGTAAACTTAAACATACATACACAAACACACACACACACACAAAGACACACCCACCCTGTGCATACATGAATGCACACATGCACACGGACGTTGCACACGCACACGCACACACACAACCACAAATATGTGAAGCCTATCATTTTCCCCTGTGAGCTGTCATCAATCATTTTCTCTAGGTATCTACCCAGGGGTGTCAAAACACATCATGCCATATCACACCATGCCATCGTGTTTCTCAACGGGGACGTTACAGCCCCCCAGGGGGCGTTGAGGCAGAGTCCTGCATGGGTCCAAGACCTGCACCCACCCGTGCCCACAGAGTAGAGCCCCCACTCACCCGCTTACCCGCGATTATTTCAAAGTTTGATCCCGCCGAACCTGTTTTCCATTTCTTGTGAGGCAAATTAAGGTAAATTGGGCCACTTTTTTCCATGAACTTATGCAAAAAAGTGACCCAATTTACCTGAACTCACCCTATTATAAGGAACGGGTTTGCTACCCCGCCCGTGTTGGTCATTACCTGCCCACATACCTGCCCCTAAAAACCCACCCGTTATAGCAACTATTTTCCCACACCCGTGGGTGCCCATGAGTTCCCGACCCGGTGCAGGACTCCTTGGAGCCCTAGGGGAGCGTTGAGAAGGATACAGCTGAGTGGGGGAGGGGCTTAGTTTCCATGTTGGGGCATAGGTCTATCTTATTTTTCAATACTAAGAGGGGGGGGGGGGGGTTGGTGGGCTTATGATGAGGTCAAGGGGGCGTTTGTTCAAAAAAGGTTGCGAACCATGGCATTAGAGGCTCACAGGTCAGCATGGGGTAGAGAGGATACACAAAAGAGAGGATACACAAATTGGCTTGGTGAACTGATGGTGAAGGTGCACAGGAGTTACATTGGGGTTTAGGGGCGGTGTGAGTATTCAGATGACCCTGTCTCTTTATCATATCTTCACATGTGTAGAGTATAATGGTTTTGAGTATGTGTTTTGCTGTAGTGTGTGTGTGTGTGTGTGTGTGTGTGTGTGTGTGTGTATGTGTGTGTGTGTGTGTGTGTGTGTGTGTGTGTGTGTGTGTGTGTGTGTGTGTGTGAGTGAGTGAGTGAGTGAGTGAGTGAGTGAGTGAGTGAGTGAGTGAGTGAGAGAGAAAGGGGGGATAAAGAGTGAATAAGAGAGAGAGAGAGAGAGAGAGACAGAGCAAGAGAGGTTGCCAAAACTCATGTCCAGCAATGTCCTATGACACAATTTTACATTGGAAATGTATTAACATTCAAATTAAGAATGTGATGTATCTAAAAAATAACCGTCGTTGTCGTACCAACGTTGAAGCATCTAGAATCTAGATCCTTTTCAGCGAGGACTCGTAATGCACCAACATGGGAAAGTGTTGTGGTCTGCGAACTGCCAGGAAACTGCGGAACCACCGACGTGAGCAGAAATGGCACGACAAGCAGTACAAGAAGGCTCACTTGGGTACCGCTCTGAAGGCCAATCCCTTCGGAGGCGCTTCCCATGCCAAAGGCATCGTTCTTGAGAAAGTGGGTGTTGAAGCTAAGCAGCCCAACTCTGCTATCAGGGAATGTGCAAGAGGTCAGGTGCTAGATGGATATCCTCATGTACCACAATGCTTTTTTTCCAGCTATATGATATTTTGTGGTTTGACTGGTATTTGAATGACTAATATAGAGAAATTATATGTATAGTGTGTGTGTGTGTGTGTGTGTGTGTGTGTGTGTGTGTGTGTGTGTGTGTGTGTGTGTGTGTGTGTGTGTGTGTGTGTGTGTGTGTGTGTGTGTGTGTGTGTGTGTGCATGCATTCGTGTGTGTGTGTGTGTGTGTTGCTGTGTTAAGTGACACCTGAGACAGTGCTGCCCTAAGGCTAGTGCAAGTAGTGTTGTCTGCTTGTTTTGTTTCTGAAGGTGTGTGTGTGTTTTTGAATGTGTGTGGTTTTGTAAAGACACAAAATATAAGACATAAAGTCTGTGTGTGTGTGTGTGTGTGTGTGTGTGTGTGTGTGTGTGTGTGTGTGTGTGTGTGTGTGTGTGTGTGTGTGTGTGTGTGTGTGTGAGAGAGAGAGAGAGAGAGAGAGAGAGAGAGAGAGAGAGAGAGAGAGAGAGAGAGAGAGAGAGAGAGATGGAGAGCCTGTTTGTATTTGTGTGTGTGTGGTTCGTGCTTGCATGCGTGTGTGAGTGTGTGCGTGCGTGTGTGTGTGTGTGTGTTCTGTTCTCTGATTTGACCGTTTGGCTCTAGCGCCTTAGGCTGAGCGTTTTAAAGCACTAACAGCTTTAGTTTCTCAATGCCAATCATTTCCGCTTGGGTACCTCCTCACAGACAGCACTCAGTGTGCTATTGATGTGCACACACACACACACACACACACACACACGCACGCACGCACGCGCGGACACACAAACACACACACACACACACACACACACACACACACACACACACACACACACACACACACACACACACACACACACACACACACACACACACACACACACACACACACACACACACACATATGCTCCCCAACAAGTTGTGTGAACACAGCATGACTATCACCTGTCCAGAAGTGCGTGTGTGTGTGTGTGTGTGTGTGTGTGTGTGTGTGTGTGTGTGTGTGTGTGTGTGTGTGTGTGTGTGTGTGTGTGTGTGTGTGTGTGTGTGTGCATGTGCGTGTGTGTGTGTTTGTATGTCTGTGTTTCTTTATGTGTGTGTCTGTGTCTGTGTGTGTGTGTTGGTGGACATGTGTGGTCCTATCTGCAAGATTGTATGTGTGTCTGTGTGTACTTGCATGTGTATGCTATGATGACAAAGTTGTTCAGCCTGAGGATTACTATCGGGGAAACTTTACTCACTAAGTTTATTCAATCAAACGGTGCAATTCATGAAGCCGCGCGTGCCACATTCATCACTGTCTCTGGACTGGAACCACTTGAATTCATCCCGAAATTGCTTTTCACTTCAGCGGTTAACTGTCTGTGTAATTTCTGTTTTCGGCCGCGTCTTGTACTGTATGACATGCTGTTCGCCGTCTGTCATCTGTGCCGTCATCATTTACGCAGTAATGCCCATTACATGTGGGGCACACCTGACAATTACCGTCAAATAATTCACCTAATGTGATAAATGACGCTCTCTATGACACACATACCAGAGATTCTTTAAGTAGGCTATATAGAGATATACCAATGTAATAGGTTGCTATGGGCACCTAACATGACCAGGTTCCGGTCTGCCTATATGGGCGTGTCATAATACTCCTAGCATTGAATAGAACAGTCCTTAGGTCTGCCTAGGTCTGCCTAAAGGGGGATCCCCCCCCTCCCCCTTGCAATAATAGAACCCGGAAACAATGGGCCAATGGAACCTCTCTGTCTCTACTCTCTCTGCACATACTGTATCTTGCAAAAGCAGGAATGCCATAGAGAAGGCGTATACATAGCGAACATAGCTGTAATGTTTATGTGCAGTGGAGGTTTGGTAGAAGTGGAATATATATATTTTTAAATGTGAAATCTTATTTTTAGGATTCAAAACTTTCTGTCTTTGATGGAAGTTTTAACACTGTAAACACAAAAGACATATGCACAGCAATTGTAGGCGTTTTGGTCTTCCAAGTCTGATGGCACTTTGTAAATTCCAATGAATATATAATACAGGGAATGGTTCGACACTATGAAACAATTTAGGGTCAACAAAACTGTTGTATCTCTATCATAAGACAGTGTAAAACATTTTCAATGTGTATCATCAACAGTGTCATCTATGAAACACAGTGTCTGCAAACTGATTGGTTGTGCACCAGGTATGAGAATGCAGTGATCACCACCATGGTTGCCGTTAGGTTAGGTGGGGGGAAAGATTTTAGTGGGTGGGGGCAAAATTCATTTTTTATGGGCCCCAACATTTCTGGCGGCGCCCCATTCACCACCCTGTGATTGGTTGGGGCTCAGTGGAGCGATCTCATCTGAATTGGTGAATTCCCCATTGGCTCATCTCAACTGTGTCCCTTGTATCATCCAAACAATCTCATCATGTCTGATATCAAATGCACATTTATGATTGGCAATTAACCAAAAAAAGGTGTATGTTTTGTTTTATTTGTTGTTGTTTGTTTGTTTGTTTGTTTGCAAAACCATCAGTTTAAAACTTCAAATCCGTGTAACTAAATGGAACTGAAGATTTTAGAGATTCTTTGCTCCAGAGTCTTCTAATGTAACCTTTATGCCAATTCTTATATACAGTATATTGCACAGCCATTTGATTGGATAGGCCCTGTGGCACTCCTGACTGATCTCAGCTGTGTCCTCGGCGTGTTCACAGGATCTGCCTCGTTCTGACAAGAACATTAAAAGCATCCATCATGTATACCGACAGCAGTGCCGCAGGAAACACATAGCAAGGAGCAGGATGAAAGTGCGAGCGTGCGTGCGTGCGTGCGTGCGTGCATGCATGCATGCGTGTACAAAACCGAAACAGAGAAACGGAGAGAAAGCATGTCTTGACCTGAGAAGCAGAGAAGTGATGAAAGGCCAGGAGGGGGAAGGAGGATCTCTGGGATTTTCACAGAATAACACCATGGGCATGCTGCTAAGAGGTTACAGAGACTATCATCCACTGCCACTCACAAGATCAGGTCCTGTGGGCAAAAACAGAAATTTGTGTGAGAGAGTGGTCTGAGAGTGGTCGGTATATAAGTAAGGGTTAACGTTCGGCGAGAAGGTCGCTACCGTGGAATAGCAGCACGACAGAGAGAATCTTTAGACCCCGACGCGGAGCGGAGGGGTCTTGTTCTCTCTGAAGTGCTGCTATTCCACAAAGCGACCGACTCGCCGAACGTTAACCCGCTTATTATATGGATATACTTAAAATATTCACACATGGCGGGGACATTTCTTTAGGCCTATTTAATGTTAAGTTTATTATAGTTTTTCATGTCAAAAGATTGTTGCTGCGCAAAACAAAACAGTGCCGTTGTGGAACACCGCTAGGCAACAGCTAGGTAGCCAGGACAACAGGTGTTGTCTATCACAGCAGCTGATTAGAGTCTTGTTGAAAAGTCGCTTTAGCAGTGAAAAGTCTTGTTGCCATTGACAGCGGTCTGATATAGACCAACCCGTCCGTTATCGAAAAATAACAGACGTGCGAACGTTGGGGAGCCCCATTGAAATGAATGGAGCATTCGACCGATGACGTCACACCATATAATAAGCGCCAATAAATCTATACATAATTATTAAACAGATGGTGATGTTTCAATCCTACCAGTGGGACCCTCAGGTTGTTTTTGTGTATGTGCACCCTAACTTTCAAACTAAAATTTGAAATTTGAAATTTGAATATGTAAACACAGAAAACAAACACATATGCATACGGTCAGGGCCGTAACCAGACATTTTCAAATACCGTGGTCAAAAACTTTGTGCTGTACTGTATACTGTACATTTACAATGCTTCAAATACTTCAGTGAAACCCTTTAAAGGAACACTCCACCCATTTGCATTAGGCTTTCCATTGTTAGACACCCAGTCAATACTTTTGAATGGTCGTGCAACACCCTCTCAATTCCCCCTGAGACAGGAGAAATTGTATTCACCTCTTAACACTTCCTCCTACAATTATGTAAAAATTGTCATTTTGCATCATTGTAGGAGGAAGTGTAAGAGAGGTGGATTTCTGTTGAGACTACAAGCCTTTCGACCTAATGCGCTAACAGACCAATCACAGATCAGCGTGCCAGTGCTTTTGAAATCACTGGCATTGAGGCTCCAGTAAGTCACTGGCAGAGCTGCCTGGGCGTGGCCTGTTGAACTTGAGCATTGCAATGCATTATGGGGATTGTTGTCACAAATCCACAAGCACTAAAAAGTCATTTTCTGCCTTTTCTCGGCCAAGAAGGCACCAAATTAGAAATTGATGCTACTATTCTACTACATATATGACCCACTTTCAATACATATTCATGTCTCCACCGGTGGAATGCCCCTTTAAGTTTGTTTTTATTAATCAGTGCCTTGAGGATGAATGGGGGTGTTGTACTGAATTTATCATTGTTGATTATATATCAATTTTAATCATAGATACATTTGACATTACTGAAAAAAATACAGAGGACATGACCTATGTGTCCTCAATGGTAGTTACGACCATTACGGTCATTTATCTACACTTAGCGAGACAGTACACTAGAGTAAACCTTGTTCCACCTATCGACACAAGTTTTTGACAAGCCACTGACTTTGGTAGAACAGTAATGATGACAACATGCCTGCTTGACAGCATTGCCTCTTTAATCCTCTTCATGGGGGTTTCTGTAGCACACTGCATAGAGCATGTGTGGACAATTATTTTGGCTCAAGGGCGACATTGGGTTTACAATATTGGCCGAAGGGCCAAATGTTGCAAGCAACTTGTGTTAGAAATAGCAAATAATGTTATTGATGAATACAGCCTTGGTTGATCTCAAAGCCCAAAGCAGTGGCGTAGCTAGAAAAGAAAATCTAGGTGTTCCCAAGAAAATACAGGTGTTCCTTATTTATTTTATTTTTTCCAACTCAGAGTAAACACAGCACGTTTGCACGGATGGGCCTACTATCACGGTATCATACTATTACGCATACTATTACGCATGAATCATGACTGGCAAACCCAACCTAACTTATTTGTTGCTATATTTGCGCTGCAACTGAATTCAAAGGGATGCATATTGGCTTTAAATATAGGCCTACGTCAATTATCTCATCAGAGTCCATTCCTCGGCGAGCTCCTTTTCAAACATTGACTGGAAGTGTTGCCAACCTGTTAATTCTTGAAAACACTTGCTGTAACGGTGGCTCTGGTGTGTAGGGCTACAAAATATTATTAAGGAAATGTTGAAACTAGCAAACAGAAAACCAATCCACCAGTTGGGCTGCGTTTGAAACGTTATTTAGTGTTTAATTTATATCCCGAAATTGGGAAACAACAAGGACAGCCTCCAACACAGCCATTCTAGCTAGTAGCAGAAGTTTTCACAAACCTAAAAGGCCGACCGGTTTAACCAAAACAAAGGAGAAAAGAAAAGGATGGGAAGAGGGGTACAGACAGACAGGCTGGGCTGGCTGGAAGAGACGTGTGCGTGTGTGTGTGTGTGTGTGTGTGTGTGTGTGTGTGTGTGTGTGTGTGTGTGTGTGTGTGTGTGTGTGTGTGTGTGTGTGAATGTGACGTGGGTAATCACGGTTAGCACGAGCAACAGTCAGCTTACCGGTTGTCCAGACAATCAGAAAGTAAAGGAAATGTATTCACGGTACCTGACCTGTTCCGAGCGTCCCAGCGTCCCACAACTCCAAACGAAATACACAATTCACACTTGGTAGCAGTACGAGTTGGTAGTTAGTCGGCGTGTTACTCTCTCCGCAACTAATGCTACCGCGAACAAAACCGTGAGGAACTGCTGCGTTACGGTGTTCACCGAATCATGGCTGAACGACGGCATACCCGATTCGGCTTTACAACTGGAACAACTAACGTGCCACCGAGCGGACAGAGCCCTTGCAGAGAAAAAACGAGGGGGAGGAATATGTGTCTACACACATGATGCTTGGTGCAATAATGCTACGGTAGTACAGAGGCACTGCTCTCCACGAGTGGAGTTCATGATCATCAAGTGCCGACCCTTCTATTTACCCAGAGAAATATCCGCTATCCTATTAGTCGCCGTCTACCTCCCACCCAGCAACAACAATGGCGTCAAAAGCGAGGCACTGAACGAGCTGCATCGGGGCATCAGTGAACAACAAGATGCACACCCAGATGCCTTCACAGTGGTACTGGGAGATTTCAACCACGGAAATCTCAAAACAGTACTTCCAAAATTTCATCAACATGTCAACTTCCCAACAAGAGAACAAAACACCCTGGACCTCGTTTACACAAATCAGAAGAGAGCATACAAGGCAAAGCCCATCCCCCACATTGGATCATCAGACCACACGACAATTCTGCTACTGCCAGCTTACAGACAAAAGGCAAAACTCACCAAACCAGTTCAGAAGGAGGTGAGAAAATGGCCTGAGGGAGCCATCTCACGACTTCAGGACTACTTTGAAACCACAGACTGGGACATTTTCAAAACAACTGCCACCCACAGCAATCACATTGACATTGAGGAGTACACAGACACCGTGACCTCCTACATCACAAAATGCATCGATGATGTTACAGAAATAAAACACATCACTACCAGGGCCAACCAGAAGCCATGGTTCACAGGAGACGTTCACCGACTGCTGAGGGCCAGAGACAAAGCCTTCAGAGCAGGAGACGTAGCTGGCCTAAAGACAGCAAGGGCTAACCTGTCCCAGGGCATCAGGAAAGCAAAAAAGGAATACTCAGACAAAATAACAACACACTTCAAAGACAGCAGAGATGCACAGAGCCTGTGGCAGGGCATACAGGCCATCACGGACTATAAGCCTGCACCACGAAGCTGTGACAACAACACCTCTCTGCTAAACGACCTGAACAGTTTCTTTGCCCGCTTTGAAGCACAAAATGACACTCACCCACAGAAAACTCCCCCTCCCCCCCATGATCAACCCCTTTACCTGTCCTCTGCCAGTGTTAAGAGGACACTGGCCACCATCAACCCACGCAAAGCAGCTGGCCCAGACAACATACCAGGCCGAGTGTTGAAGGATTGTGCAGAAGAGCTGAAGGATGTCTTCACAGACATCTTTAACATCTCTCTGGAGCAAGCAGTCATCCCATCACTTTTCAAAGCTGCTACCATCATACCTGTGCCGAAGAAATCATCACCATCATGCTTCAATGACTACCGTCCTGTAGCACTGACGCCCATAATCATGAAGTGCTTCGAACGGCTAGTCCTGTCACACATCAAAGCCACCCTACCCCCCACCCTAGACCCCTACCAGTTCGCATACCGAGCCAAGCGATCCACGGAGGATGCAATTTGCTCTGCCCTCCATCCAGCCCTCACCCACTTGGACAATAAAGACTCATATGTGAGAATGCTGTTCATTGACTTCAGTTCAGCATTCAATACCATAATACCACAACAACTCATCAGAAAACTGGACAAACTAGGTTTCAGCACCTCCCTCTGCAACTGGCTGCTGGACTTCCTGATGCAAAGACCACAAGCAGTACGGGTAGGGAACAACACCTCGAGCACCCTGACCCTGAGCACGGGGGCTCCGCAAGGTTGTGTTCTCAGCCCCCTACTGTTCACGCTGCTGACACACGACTGCACAACGACCCACAGCACTAACCATCTAGTGAAGTTTGCGGATGATACAACACTGGTGGGCCTCATCACCAAGGGCGATGAGACTCACTACAGAGAAGAAGTAGACCTGCTGGCCAGATGGTGCAAAGACAACAACCTCCTGCTGAATGTCAACAAGACCAAGGAGATTGTTGTCAACTTCCAAAGGGTCCAAAAACAACTGCCACCACTGACCATCGACGGCGATGCTGTGGAGAGAGTGAGCAGCACCAAGTTCCTTGGAGTGCACATCAGCGACGACCTCTCTTGGACCACCAACACTACATCACTGTCGAAGAAGGCCCATCAGCGTCTCTACTTCCTGCGCAAACTAAAGAAGGCAAGTGCTACACCCTCCATCATGACAACATTCTACAGAGGAACCATAGAGAGCGTCGTGTCCAACTGCATCACAGTGTGGGGAGGAAGCTGCACGGAGAAAAACAGGAAGACACTCCAGCGTGTTGTGAACACAGCGAAGAAGATCATTGGAGTACCACTCCCCTCCCTGCAGGACATTTACACCACACGCCTCACCCGGAAAGCACTGATGATCATCAAAGACACAAGCCACCCTGCACACAAACTGTTCAGCCTCCTGCCCTCTGGAAAGAGGTACAGGCGCCTCCGTTCCCGTACCACCAGGCTGGCGAGCAGCACAATGCACCAAGCGATCAAGATGCTGAACACTCAACCCACTCTCCCTCCACTGTCAGCCTCTAGCCAGCAAGGCCACTGACAACCGCCCCCCCCCCACCCCCCACCACCATATCTGCGACTGAACATTCCACCTGCACTACTATACTTGTGACTGAACTTTCAACCTGCACTAACTCAAAACATGCACACACACACACACACACACACACACACACACACACACACACACACACACACACACACACACACACACACACACACGCACACTGCACTTTCTGCACTAAACCCAAACACACACACACTGACACACACACACACACACACACACACACACACACACACACACACACACAGACACACGAACACACACACAAGACGCACACCGCACCTTCTACCTGCACTAAACACATACACACACACACACACACACACACACACACACACACACACACACACACACACACACACACTGCTGCTGGTGTACTTGACAGACCTTTTTTAATATTTATTTTTCTTCAAAATGCTACTATTACCATGTCAGAACGCTATAAAGGACTTTTTTTAGGAAAAGCACAAAAGCACAACAAATACCTCTTAATGTATGTCCTCTACAAGTCTTCTGTTGTCCAGTCTTGCACTTTAAATGTCTGTATGAGCACTGTCTATGTCCATACTGTCTTAAGTCCATGTATAAGTACTGTCTATGTCTATACTGTCTATGTCCTTACCTAGATTAGTCTATGTCTGTATGGGAAAGCAAGAAATGTAATTTCAAATTCTTTGTATGACCAGTGCATGTAAAGAAATTGACAATAAAACCTACTTGACTTGACTTGACTTGACTTGACTACTCCTCCACCAAGTAGAACACCGTTTACAGGCATCTCCATACTGGCATTCTTAATGCGAAATCTCCCCTGAAGATCATAATGTGATGTTGTTTAATCCATTTCGTGTTAGTTATGCTAGCGACGGGACTTCTTTATGGAGCGTTCATGCGGGGTATCAGCTGCATCAAAATCTTCAAACTTGTTTTTAAAACTACCGCGTCTGTACTGTCTGTGTCTGCGCGCGCGTTATCGTTCACACATGGTCTTCTCTGTGGGATGTACTATATTTATTTTAGGAGCAACGTACGAATGAAAGGGTTGAAATCCATACTCGTCGCCTACATGTGCGGCATTTTTATCATTTCGTTTCCATAATAATTTTAGGCACATAACGCTCGCGCCCTCCGCAATTTAATATTGCACTCCAACCAACTGTATCGGGCTAAATCATTTAGCCATCCACTCACTGCTTCAGGGATGGCGAAAGCTTTCAGATCGCTCTGGCATTTAGGCACGTCTACAGAAGAGAGATCTGGGATCCCCAAGCTAACTGTATTTTGGTTCATCTGTAGCTGCATCATCCTCTACTCGCGCAGACCCTTAGTGCTTCGTGCATCTTCGTTACACTTCGTGAATATACATCTGCGTGAGAATCAGGTTATCCTGTCGGATGGTATGGGTAATAAGGCTAACTGTGGGCCTGCTTTTTGAAGGGAGAACCTCTGCGATTCTGGAACCTGAAGTCTGTTGGGCCTAAAGCCGTGGCTTTTTAAAATAATTTCGATGAGAACTCTGTTTCATCGCAGCATATTTTAGAACCATCATGTTGCACCACTGACATAGCCTATTCAGTAGCCTATCGATGATGTGCGATTCTAAAGGTAGTTATTACGAAAGACTCCACTTGCCACCTTTCCGGGTGGTACTGCACTGACAGCGCCACTAGGTGCACTGCAGGCATAGGTCCACTGGTGAGTGGGGAGGCTGCATGTAAAACCTATGATTGGACTCCCGACGCTTGCGTTTACAATCGGTTGTCAAGTGACGGCAATTTATTTTAGGTGTTCCAGTTATGAAAGTAGGTGTTCCCGGAACCCTCTGGAACACCTGTAGCTACGCCACTGGCCCAAAGGCCCCATGTATTGGGTAGCTATTTTAAGAATGTTGAGTAAGAGCATTGTATTGGATTTAAAAGCTGTCTGTCTTTTAAGGTAAGGCAAGGCAAGGCAAGTTTATTTGTATAGAACATTTCATACACAGGTGCAACTCAATGTTCCTCACAAAAATAAACAAATGCAAAAACAAAGGAACAGGGAAGAAAGAAGGAAATTAATTATAGTCAAAGAACATTTAAAACATTAAGATAAAACATATAGTAAAAAAATAAAATAAAATAAACATAAAAATAAAAAATAAGAATGATATATAATTTAAGCTAGGGGACAGCATCTGAGAACAGCTTTGTCTTGAGTCTACATTTAAAGCTATCAATAGTGGGTGCATTTTTACATCATCTGGAAGCTGGTTCCAAAGCTTAGAAGCTAAAGGCTGCCTCTCCACACTTTGTTTTGACTTTTGTAATCACCAGCAAATTCTTCTCCGTTGACCTTAGTGACCTGGTTGGTGCATACAGCTGAAACATATCCAGTAGATAGGTGGGTCCCATTGCATTTAATGATATAAACACAAGAAGCATTGCCTTAAAATCAATTCTGTAGCTTACTGGGAGCCAATGCAGCGATCTCAAAATTGGAGTAATGTGGTCGAACTTCCTTGCTTTTGTAAGAACCCTTGCTGCTGTATTTTGTACAAGTTGAAGCTGTTTGATGGTCTTTTTTGGGGAGGCCTGTAAAAATACTGTTACAGTAATCAACCTTACTAGAAATGAAGGCATGTATTAGCTTCTCCAGATCATGTTTAGACATAAGACCCCTACATTTAGAGACGTTTTTTATGTGATAAAATGCAGACTTAGTAATGGCTTTCACGTGACTGTTACAGTTAAGCTCACTGTCAATGAGGATCCCAAGATTTTTAACTGTATCCCTTGCTTTCAGTCCCTTCGTTTCAAGGATAGTAGCAATCTTTTGTCTCTCCTCTCTTTTCCCAAATATAATTACTTCAGTTTTATCTGTTTTCAGCTGGAGGAAATTGTGAGACATCGATTTGTTAATTTGGCCAATGCAATGATAGAGTGATTCAAGGGGGGTGTAGTCATTGGGGGATATAGATAAGTAGAGTTGGGTATCATCCGCATAGCTATGGTAATTTATGGTGTTATTCTCGATAATGTGTCCCAGTGGCAGCATATACAGATTGAACAGTAGTGGTCCCAGAATGGAGCCCTGGAGGACCCCACAGTTCAGAGACATTGGTGATGAGGTATGTGTTCCAATCGCGACAAAAAAACTTCTTTGTTGTAAGTACGATTTTAACCAGTTGATGACTATGCCTGTAAAGCCAACCCAGTGTTCCAGTCTATATAGTACTACTGTAGTATGGCATGATCAACTGTGTCGAAAGCAGCACTTAAGTCTAGTGGCACCAAGACGGATGTTTTGCCAGCATCAGAATTCAATCGTATGTCATTCAAAACTTTTATAAGAGCTGTTTCAGTGCTGTGGTAGGCACGGAAACCTGATTGAAAGGCAGTTAGACATTTGAAAGGCAGTTAATTGGTTAAAAACAATTTTCTCTATTATTTTACCCATGAATGGTAGATTGGATATGGGCCTATAGTTGTTTAGCACCAGTGTATCCAGGTTGTTCTTTTTCAGTAAGGGTTTTAAAGGCTCTGCAGACCAAATGAAATGGCTCAGCGGGCCGCATGTGGCCCCCGGGCCTGAGTTTGCCCACCTCTTGGCGTAGAAGAGCATCTGTAATACATGGGTCTGCCTGGGTTGTTTCCCGTACTTGCCCCCTCTCTCAGTTCTTCTACTCCCTCGCATCATTGAAATTCACAATATGCATACTCCACAAGGCAAAACACTGACTATCAGTGTTGGGAGTAACGCGTTACAAAAGTAACTAATTACTGTAATGCATTACCTTTTTGAGTAACGCAGTAATGTAACGGATTACAGCGGAAAAAAACGGTAATATGTCCTCGTTACAATGCAAGTAACTTGCACATTACAACGCATGTTTTTACGCATGCTTTATACAATGTTCGCGGATCACCGCGAGATCAGCTATTGCATCTGATAGCCTACGTCTGCGCAGAGATTTTAAAGTTCCACACAGAACATTGCTTCCTCTTTCATGCTTCGTCTCTCGAAATGGCATGCTGACAAAGGATGACCGATCCAGCTTGCTCGTTTTCAAGATGGGTATATGCCCACTACTTTGACGTAATTGAAAATAAGGACGCCAAGAACATTTCAGTTGAATGCACACTGTGCTTGAAACCCAAACCGCTTTCCACGTCGAAAAACAGTAGCTTACAAACAATTTGACGATTTGAAGAGGTGCCATAGCACCACCAAATTAGTCAGGAAAGGAGGGGATGCATCCCATTCGCACGAGACAGGGACACGGCAGGGTATCCGATGAGTACGTTGCATCCCCCTCACTTTTGTTCAACTAAACATCACATTAAATAAATCCATTTGAAATAAAATATTATACGTTCGCCTGTCAAAGTAGGAAAATTGGACATGCTTGCTGTCGTTGCATCACTTTTAAATAAATCCATTATTTAAATAAATCCATTTGAAATAAAATATTATACGTTCGCCTGTCAAAGTAGGAAAATTGGACATGCTTGCTGTCGTTGCATCACTTTGTAGCCTATCACTGTAAATTCCTGCGCAATATGTTAGTTGCGTGAATAGAACTAGCTGTTTGTGCAAGTCGCAGAATATGCTGCCCGCGGTGCTGACTGAGCGCGCGTAAAAAGTTGTGAGTGAGTGACAAACTGATCTCCGCACAAAGTCACATGATTCAGGCGAGCCACGAGCTTGCAAACTGACTGGCTGGTATCCTCGCAATCATTTTTTTCTCCTATAATTTCGTTCATTGATAAGACATTTTCCCCGGTGTGCTGTATATAATTAATATTCAAAATGGGCCTACATGTAGCAATGCATCTTGTCTTTTATCAATAATAATTTTCAAACTCGTAGTGCAGTGAGGTGGCTTTATGTTTCAGCCAAGTGCAACGGAGCCTGTGCAGCATGCGTCCGTAATAGATTTAAAAAAAAAAAAACGGCGCTGGTGTGCATGGTAAGGTGTGGTAAGAAGAGAAAGGATTAATCATTGTATTGGTGAATCAATGTTGTATGTGGGTAAGACGCAATTCCTGAAAATGTTGTTTTTCAGTCTGCAGGCTTCCAAAACGACTTGTGGATGGCAGGTGAAAGTCATGCCACCTCATAGATTTGCACTGTAGATTGCCAAATCCTTATTTCCTGTCATTTTGGCAAAAGTAACTAAAAGTAATGCAAAAGTAGTGTAATGCCTTACTTTTAAAAAAAAGTAATGTTGTAATGTAAGGCATTACTTTTAAATGACAGTAACATGTAATAAGTAGTGCATTACAGTTTTTGAGTAACTTTCCCAACAGTGCTGACTATACAAACTATGCTGGGGTGTTCATTCAGCTGCATTTATTCTGTCATCAATCATACTAGATAAACAGACTTAGATGAAATGTATTACTTTGGCATGACATCAGTGATGTACTCATGTTCGCATAGTGATACTGTAAATCACGACAGCAATGAAAAGAAATAACTTAATGAAAGGTGCAATGTGATTGTGGCCAGAATAGGTATTGCAACTGCTTCTCATTGAAATTGTGCTGCCTATTGCCAAATTTGCTCTTTTCACGGATATTACTTAGTAATAAACTAGTATTTACTAGACCAAGGTACAGTAAGTTTTGCAGCTAAAAATGTCCATTTCTTGAAATTCAAAATGCCGGACCATGGAGAAGATCCCCCTTTTCATGTATGAAAAGTGCAATTTTCCCAGTCATAATGAATATGTAGAATTTGATGATGGTGGTAAGTATTCATGAAAAAGGCAACATTTGTGAATGGGCAGCATAAATTCGGGACATGGACTACTAAAAATCTTACACGGTGCATCATTAAATAAATAATACCTCATGAGAGCAAACATAAGGAAGTAAGGTCAAATGCATGTCTCCAGAAGCTAATCCCTGGCATACCATGCTATCTGAAATGAAGGACTATGCATATACGTAGGCATGCTGGGTTGGGCTGTGGATTATGGAACTTACTGACTGAGGGCCTTAGAAGAGAGATAATGCTGACTATCAAGAATAGAGAGCAGGTAATTCTGGATCCACGGTCTCAAAGGCACAAAAGGCCTGACACTTAGTGTGAAGAGTGCAGCTTTGTGGATTACCGCTACGGGTTCCTTGCTGCATCTCCAGGGACGCGGTGTGACCCCGGTGAGTAGGTGTGTCTACCTTTGAGTAAGGTGAAACAAGCCTCAGCACTTCACACTCACATAATACACAGGCACAGGCGCATGCAAGCACACAAACACACATACACACACGCACGCGCACACACACATACACACGCACGCATACACACACGCACGCATACACACACACACGCACACACACACACACACACAGGGGCGCTGCCAGAAATGTTGGGCCCCATGAAAGACTCGAATTTTGGGGGCCCTTAAGGGCCCCTCTCACTGCTTGGGCCCCCTTAAGGGCTCCTATCAGTGCTTGGGCCCTTAGAATCTGTACCACTTTTCTCCCCCTAGCGGCCCCCGTGCACACACACACACAGACACAGACACAGACACGCGCACGCGCGCGCACACACACACACACACACACACACACACACACACACACACACACACACACACACACACACACACACACACACACATAGACTTCTGTCTGTGTCTGATGCTTATGAAGTCAAAAATTCCACTTGGTGAGAATCCACATGATACACTTAAAAAAAAAAAAAATATCTATATCTATATATATATATATATATATATATATATATATATATAAACTTGTGAACAGTCTTTTCTCATTTACGTAATGAATATGCTTTCAAAAGCTGGTTCTAAACAGTCCCATAGAAAAAAGGTATAAAATAATCTTAAACGACTTTACAAATCTTAAAAATCGTATCTAACAAGTGGGCCACTTTTAAAGCATGTCCCATGTAAGTGAGCACTCATACACATCCTACGTATGTACAATGTTTTGATATACAGTTTGTTCTAGTAGCCTACATAATGAAAGCTGTGGGTGTATACGATGAGGAAAATGAGGAATGGCCCCCGTTTGTAGTAGCCTACTGGATGTGACAGACGAATTTTATAGTCCATATATGAATCAAATTACTTTGATTGTATTTTAGAAGTAGCTTAGCTATTTAATACCTAGGAAATTCATCCACATTTTTCAAAGCAAGTATGACACGTGGTGTAACATTGGACTGTTACTTTATTTTTTTAAATTATTTTAAAAGTAGGCCTATTCGTTTTGCAATTGTTATCATGCGTGTTATTGTAGTGGCATTTCAATATGACATGGTTTTATATCATAAACTTAAATCCTAAGAGTAAATGTGCCCATGCTCACATCTAGTCCAACCTTGCTTGGCTCCAACCCAAAAGAAGCAAGTTGGCTTGTTTGTCAGTAACGCACAGCCAAATCATTTGCTTTGTGAGTCCCTCCCTAAAGTCTGTCTCTCTGTCTGTCTGTCTGTCTGTCTGTCTGTCTGTCTGTCTGTCTGTCTGTCTGTCTGTCTATCTCTCTCTCTCTCTCTCTCTCTCTCTCTCTCTCTCTCTCTCTCTCTCTCTCTCTCTCTCTCACACACACACACACACACACACACACACACACACACACACACACACACACACACGCACACACACACACACACACACACACTGACAACACACTGACACTGACGCATGAAGTGAAGCTGTCTCCACTGTAGTTTCAGGTACGTGTACGTCAGCCCGCTTGGCTAGTCCTCCCTACAGTAACATGCCAGCACTCCAGAGGCAGGAACTCCCCCTATACAAGCTGCCTGGTACCAATCCAGAGATCCCCAACAGAGCTTGTTAAAAAGCGGGTAAAAACTCACACGTACAAAATCAGCAACAGTTGTGGTCTGGTCTGACTGCAGGAGAGAGATGGAGAGAGAACGACAGACGGGAGGAAGACCATGAGAGACAGAAAGAGAGGGAGAGCCAAGGGGGTTGGAAGAGAGAAATGGGGGTATAAAAAAGACTGGAAGGACTGAACTGTGGAGGTATCATGGGCTGGCACGAGTCTGCATGTGTGTGTGTGTGTGTGTGTGTCCAAGTTCCAATGGAAAGCGCTGGAGGGGAAGTCTGACACTTTGACGTTGTTAAAAGGCTGTGAAATCTGGCGTGCCGCCATCTTTTTTTCTCCCCCTGTCTGTCTGTCTGTCTCCTTGGCCCAGGTAGTTGAATCCCATATGTAGTCTATTTAAATGCTATCAACATGAATATTGCGGACTGTATGTGTATAAAACGATACGACAGACTGCTGTCAAGATTCAGAGTCTACAGTGTCCTCTAGTCAGGGCCGGTTCTAGTCAATTTGGTGCCCTAGGCAAGCGCCAATCTTTCCTTTTTGTGGAATTTGACATTGGCATATGTAAACATACTGTAGTGTCATACATCTGATCGAGGACAGCTGATCTACTGTACTACCATGTATATGTACCGAGTGCCCACTAAAAATCATTGTCAATGTAAAGTTTCACGCTTAATTTTGCTTAATATGGCTTAATATTGTAATTCTGTGGGCCGTGGTGCCCCCCAAGACATTTGGCGCTCTAAGGGACCGCCTAGTCTGCCTATGCCTTGCTCTGGCCCTGCCTCTAGTAAATGTTACGCTGTCACAATTCTGCTCATTCCTGAATGAGCACCCTCATAGAATGAAGTGTTCAATTTGCCCTTTGTGGGTCAAGTGGTGTGTTCATTGTGTGTGTGTGTGTGTGTGTGTGTGTGTGTGTGTGTGTGTGTGTGTGTGTGTGTGTGTGTGTGTGTGTGTGTGTGTGTGTGTGTGTGTGTGTGTGTGTGTGTTTGTGTGCGTGCGTGCGTGCGTGCGTGCGTGCGTGCGTGCGTGCGTGCGTGTGTGTGTGTGTGTGTGTCTGTGAGGAGAGGGGGTTGCTCTGATGAATCAGCCATCCTGCTAACAAATGGCATGTTTAAATCATGGCACGAGCCACATAAATTACATATTTCTCTAATTTCGTTGCACATGTGGATGGTGACTTTCGCTTCTTTGGTCTCGGGATCCCTTGCTCTCGTGGTGACAGTGTTATGTTTTTCTTTTCCTCTTTTTACGCAGAGATGAATGACTGAGATCGCTAGAGTAAATAAATCATGACGGACTTTGATTTGATTTCCACGATGCCTTCTGCAGCCACGACATGTTCAGCTGTGAAAACGGTCAAGAGACCTGCCAATGGATGGAACGCCTGCCCTGCGCTGCTCAGCTGCCGTCTCCGTGGAAACAAATTAAACAGGAAGACCAAAACAGAACGAGTCTGGTGCTATACCCTGGACAGGTGCCAGCCGGCCGCTTCAGACACCTCAATGTTCTCTGCTCGCTTGGATGACATGGCCACTACTAGCCTGGTGCCAAATGTCTTATACCTTTACTTGCTTATTTATTTATCTGAGCAGGGCTCTCTCTCAACCGCTGGCCTGGCCTGCTGTTTGGGAGTGCGCTGGCTGTAGTCTACTGAGCTGAATGATTTATTGAAAGCCTGCCTGTGTGTGGATCGTATTTCAGAGATACAAACAGACTGGATCAACAGCCTTTTGACTGTCTTGGTTGGGACAAAAGTGGGGGAGATCCTCTAATTAGTACCCCTTTAATCCAGACATAATTACTACTGGGCCTATGAAGAACCGATTTGAGTTACCACTCGTAGTCTGCTCTTTAAAGGAACAGTCCACCACTTTTGGAAATAATCAATATTGAATACGGTGGGACCACAGTTGGTACCATTCAGTTTTTGGTACCATACGGTTCAATGATACATGCTAAAATATAGGCCTAATATCACTAGACTCATAATATGGCTGGGAGAAAAGGAGAAAGGTAAAACTCAATGAGTTAGAAGTGTAAAATGAGCATATTTCCAAAAACGGTAGGCTGTTCATCTGTGTTGGGACTTGCAGACTGAAGAGTTTCGATCATGGTTTTTTTTTGGTGTCTATCTATCACAGGACAACTCCATACTACGGAAAACTAATTACATTAATACCCGAACCTGAAATCTCAGCCTATATCGCCCCATCACAGATGTTTGGTTGTATGTGGTTAATTCAGTACATTTCCATGCATTATTAAACAGTAAAAAATGAAGCGCTTCATTGCAGAATGGTGTATATCCATTTTGGAACATTTTGGGAAATTTACATTTTGTATTGGGCATTCCATTGAATTGCATTGCAAAATGCATTTCATATAGTTCTATAAAGTATGTTCTCAAAATATTTGAATGGCAAGAATTCATATAAATGATAGAACTTACTTCCAATAATAAAATGCAAAAGTCAAAAACGGTGGATACACAAACTCAAAGTTGCAACAAAACTCTTCAAATGCAGTGTTAAGTCAGCGCTTTTCTGAAAATATATTGTCTCATTTGTTTCAGCTTTAATTCGCATCTTTGAGTGATTTGAATGTAACACTGATTTAGCGCATGACTTCATATTGTTAATTAGACACTCAAACAAAGGCATTCAGTGAATGGATCGGTTATAATCCATTGGATGTTAAAAATCACCCGAGAGTGCCAAATTTATCAAAGAACACTTCATTATTTTAGTATTTCTTTTTTAGGGCTTTTTTGCCTTTATTTGATAGGACAGTTGGAGATTGTGACAGGAAGTGAGTGAAAAAGGGTGATGGGGGAGGATCAGCAAAAGACTCAGGCCGGAATCGAACCCGGATCGCCGGCATAGTAACCCAGGACCCAACCATTAGGCCACAGCATAGCCTTATAACAGTATTTCTTTAGACAAACATGCTGAATATGAGACTCCAGGATATACCATGATCTCACTGGGAGAGGAGAGCGGGACGGAAGGGGGGTTTACGTGTACGGTAAACCTCAAAGAGAAGCACAGAGGGTGGGTGGCACGAGCTGGTTTAGAAACAAGTTTGGTTAACGAAACCACAGTGGCAGCAGCAGTTTCCCCCACCACCATCTCCACCTCACATCCATGGCGGCGCACCCGCTTTGTCTGCCCCCTCTGTCCCCCGCAGGCAGGCCGTCCGTCCCAATGTTCTCCCTCTCCCCAGAGGCCTCTGGCTGGGAGATGCCAATCTCTTCCCCCAACCCCAGCTCCAGCTCCACCAACCCCTTCCCCCACCCAAGACTGTTTACCCAACCCACGGTCTGCATCCTGGAGGTCGGCCCTGGGGGGGGAGGCATGGGGGGGCCCTGGGTGCACATCATGGTAGCTAGCTAGGGGTGGGCGGCATGCGTGCGTGCGTGCAGTGGGGGGAGGTTTGGTTGGCCGCCTCGCCTGACTGTGCCCCTTCCTGGTTGTGGTTCATTAGCCCCTGTAATCAGAGCACTGCGGGCGTCTTGGGTGGGGCTGGGGCTGGGGCTGGGGCTGAGGTGGGGCGGGGGTTGGCTGGGGTTCAGGGACCTGTGCCACCGCCTGGCACACAGTGGTGGGTATACGGGGCGGGGGACAACAACCAGCTGAACTGGAGAGATGAGAGGCAAGGCAAGATGGGTGGTGGTGGCGGCTGGTGGGTGGTTGGTGGATGGTGCCACCCTCCGCTCCCTCCATCGATGCCGGTGGCCTCGTCTGAACTGCTGCCCAGAAGAAGGTGGTGCGATGTCTCACCATGAGGCCTGTATAGTATACCAGGCCCTGGTGGTGCATGGGGCACAGATGACATGCTCTCCTTGTGCCAAGTCACCTTTAAAACACTCACTCCAAAAGGGCTGTTTGCCGTTTGGCCATTAAAATGTTTATATGATTCCACCTGCCACAATGGCAGATGTGTGAAAAGAGTTAATATGCACAGTGGGAGGGGGTCGCATGCATGAAGAAAGCAAACGTGTGCCATGATTTGTTTGCACGACAACACAATGTTCTTCTAGGTGGTGTCCAATTAATAGTGCTCTTCGGCAACAGTTCCAAATTTCAACAGATCTTCAATTTACTTGGGGTACGGTAAAACGTTTCAGGACATAGTAAATGAAAGTATATACGTACTAGACAGGCACTCTTTAGGGAAATTAATTAGATAAAGAGAGACTAGGGAGACTAGTATATAGGCGAGATAATGCTCTTTTCAGATGAAATGCTAAAACAGTTGATTTCATCTTTAGCGATAATGCCCACTTTACTGTTTAAAGAAGGTACATATTGTTGTCTGCCACCAAATTGTCAAAGAAATACTTGGGGATCAGATAATGTATTACTGGCAGACTGAAAGAAAATCCACCTTTATTCAGACACAAGGAAAAACAGTGAAGGAAGAGAGAGAGAGAGAGAGAGAGAGAGAGAGAGAGAGAGAGAGAGAGAGAGAGAGAGAGAGAGAGAGAGAGAGAGAGAGAGAGAGAGAGAGAGAGCAAAAAAACATGCTGGAATTTCGCCTCAGATCTTCAGGGTTTCACAGCAATTATTGTGAAGTGTTACCAGATGTCCACTGGTGGAGGTTATCTTATCCTTGAGCTTTGCTTTCCTTCAAGCTTTGTCAGATTAAAATAACAAAAACACATACACACACAAGCACAGCACTACGACTCATGATTAATGGTGTCATCCACAATGTGCAGCTAAATCAATATTGCACCAGTCTTTTTCTCTCTCTCTCTCTCTCTCTGCCCCTTCTTCACAAGCTTTCAAGTTTCTACGTTTCATTCCCCAAGCATTGACATTCTATAGCCGCCGATGGTTTGTTTCTGGACTGGAACGCTGGTGAAAATTCCCCCCAGGCCTTTAGATTGGACCTTTTTTGGACCGGACCGTTTTGGCTTAATCCCGAAATTGCCCCTCAAGCTTCGCTGTTTAAAAAAAAAAAAAGTTCTCTTGGCTGTGGAGCAAAAAATCAGCAGACAAAAATGGTGAACCAGTTTTTTTTCTTCTTCTTTTTTTGACATTGAGGGGCAGGTTTGGACATTTAACCCTAGGAGTTTTCAACTCACCCTGAGACGAGACAGCGTCTGTAGTGGGGGGGGACCATACACCCAGTGTGCGGAGGCGAGGCGAGAGGGGGATCACAGGCTATTTTAGCGGTAACGCTGCATTTGCAGTGACAGTTTGGTCTTTTTGGCTTTTTGCACAGACACACATGAACTGGTTTCGAGCTGGAGCTGGAGCTCAGCTCTCCCTAGGGGGATGGCAAATTGCAACGGAAGCTGCGCTACTAAGCGCCAGTCGTTTATTTCTCAGATAGGGATCAGCAGCTACAGGGGCATGGGACCAAAAGCAAGAGGCATGCATTCAGACATTCTGCACAGCACACCCAGTTGGGAGAAAACGAGAGCAACAGGCCTGAACCCAAAGCCAGAACAGTGTTCCCCACTCCCCAGACAGACTGCGGAGTGTAGCCTATAGCGCTATGAAAGGCTCTTTGAATCAGACATTTCAGGTTTTGTAAAGTAATTAAAGTAGGAATGTTCTGGAGGAATCTTATGGTGACACATTAACAGCATAAAGGAGGAAGTGGAAAAAAAAGGAAAAAAGAATGACAAAGGGGCTAGAGAAAGATAATAAGGATGGGGAAGGAAGTGGCACACTTGTTCTTCAAGAACAAGCAAGCTGTAGAGAGTGTGGGAGGGGTAAGTTGCAAGAAAGTTTCGCACTATGATAAGATAAATGACAATCTCTCAACTACACAGCAGAACAGACTTGGCAGCTAACATGTCTAGCTGCTTCAGGTTAACTAAAAACACATGACGATACTGATCTGAAACAACTGTTTGTTCTTACAGGGATGAGATGAACATGTCTTTGGACCAGACAGCTGTGACATCATGTGAACCAATCCAAAGTCCTCCTGTACAGTTTCACCGCTGGCAGCCATTTTGGGATATCCTATCACTGCTATTTCGGACAGACACCTACAGTACCTCCATGAAGGTAACGTCATCTGTGACACTACATGACACCATGAAATTCTAACAGTTAAAATCAATTTGGATGGCACTATACCGTGGCGCTGGCGGTAGGACAGGACACCCGTCTGCTGCACGGCCGACTCGGGTTTGATTCCGACCCGCTCTCCCAACTCACTTCCTGTCACCACCTTCACTGGCCGGTCGTATAGAAACAAAAACAAACAAATAAAAACAAAAAAAGGGCTTGAAAAGCCACCCCCCCGAAAATATACATACACTAAAAAAAATCAATGTGCACATATACTGTAAGACAAGAACAGAAAGAAAAGAACATTTGATTTTATATGCCAGTTTCGTTGAGCTTATACGATTCCATGTCATGGCTGCTATAGTTATGGTGACCACTGGGATAAACACAATGTTTAGGTAAGGCTAAATGTTAGCTGTGCTATAGCACACAAGGTGATTGGCAGCTATGGAGAGTGTTGGCTTCCTATAGTAAAAGCCCTGTCATGTTCTTGCTGTACGTAATACGCATGCACACAGAACACTGGTGATTTAGCTAATTAGCTACTTGTGCCAGGATATGGTTGAACAATATGTTGGTTTAGCAAATGGTTGGAAATTGTGTGGTACAGACTCGTAGGCCTTCTTTCTGAAGCCAGATTTACAACCTCAAGTGACTGGCTCTTTACGTCTCGTTACAAAATACTGTATTCATCATCATCAGGACTATATTTGATGGTTGTTCATACGGGAAAAAAAGTTTTGGTGTTTAGGTAGATGGATCAGCAACTGACTTTGGAGCATACACATACTACGTATAAGTAACCCGAATTGATGGCACATACTGTATGTACGTTCTGTTAGTAACTGCAAAAAGCCAAGGGGATAATATGAGACAGAATATGCCCGTAGAACACAGTTGAATTTGAATAATCTCAGTCACACATACTCCCATGGATCAAATGATCAAAACATTTCATCCATTCACTGCTGTTTCATAACTGACAAACATATAACATAAAATATAATACACCAAAACAATTGTATTACATTGCTGGTATTTTAGTAAAACACTGGTAGTGGTTTATAGTCTGGATGTTCTTTTTCTTTTTGCTCATACGTGTACCTTTATTTGGCGTCATCATGTGTTGTCAAAACAGGTCAGATGTGGATGGCGCTTCTACTCTCCAGACACCCAACAGTGACCTCACAGCCATCTGACCTCGCCACACCTGTGCAAACACGCTCAAATAGCTACTTTGAACCTGTCTCAAAATGGCGGCATCTCACTGACTGCAGGTATAAGGCGATGTCATGTGCATGCCAGGACTCTGCTGTTTTGATGGCAACATCTGTGAAAACTGGATCTGATGGAAGATCAATGACAGTTTATGAACATCTGACTAAGGAACAAAAGAGGATTTGGGAGTGAAATATACGCTGAGCTCTGTTACATACCAGTAATATTCCAATTTTAAACGGAATGGTGGCAGTATTCAGTTTGTGTAACAAGTCATGAAAACCCTTTATTTATTCCGAACGTGTCCATGTTCCTGGGAATATTCCGGTTGTAGAACACTGCTCCACACATGAAAACGGAATATTCCGGAATTGTTTTAAGCTGAATGCTGACAATATTTTGTCTGAAACCGGAATACTCTGAGCATGTAACTGCGCTCACTGAGGTAGTGGACCACCGTTTCTTAATGCTTCAACCCAACAGATCTTTGTCTCCAGTCGGACACCTCACACCTGTGTAATGGGGGGGCAGGCAGGCAGGCTTCAGAGAGTGGTGTTTGGGGTCAAAGGTGAAGAGGATGAAGGGAGTGGCCGGGGTCCGCAGGAGACCAAGAGTAAAGGTGGGGCCTGGGTCCCATCAAAAAGACAGGCGTTGGTGTAAGACGGTGGGGTGGGTGTGGTGGTGGTGATGGGTGGTAGGCTATAGGGAGCTGGGCGGGAGAGAGAGGGGTTGGTTGTGGTTCCTCCCTGGTGACTTTGGTCACCTTAATGACAGCTTGTTGGGCTCGTGGCAGGGGGGGCAAGCCTGGAACCCCCAAATTAAGTTGTCAGGAGTGGTCCTAATGAATGACCCCAACCCTGGTAAGATCACAGGGGCCTTGGGATGTGATGTGTGTGTGGGAGGTGGGAGGTGGGGACGGGGGGAGATGGACGTCAGATGACGGGAAAGAAAAAGACACAGCGGGAGGATGAGTGGGAGGGAGGGAGGGAGAGAGGGAGAAGAGAGAGAGAAGGAGAAGAGAGGTGGGGAAGGACCCTCCGGGAAGTTGAGTTACCAAAAAAAGAGAGCAGGGAGATATTGAGATGTATCCAAAGCCATGTAGCCAAAACTAACACGTAGAATTACACTGTAGGAGAGCCAGGAGACATTTGTGGCATTTTTCCATTTAAGACCAGGGCCGGCCAACATGAGACTTTTCCTTGGGCCTCAACAGCAGCCAGCAGACCTGCTTGTCTGTTTCCATTAGGTGCTGGAATATCAAGGACATTTAGGGACATCAGGAATATTTAATTAAATAAAAATAAACCTGAGCTTGCAAATTATCATACATACTATGTTAGAAGGAAGAAGAAGAAGAAGAAGAAGAAGAAGAAGAAGAAGAAGAAGAAGAAGAAGAAGAAGAAGAAGAAGAAGAAGAAGAAGAAGAAGGAGGAGGAGGAGGAGGAGGAGGAGGAGGAGGAAAGGAGGAGGAGGAGGAGGGAAAAAGTTAAGAAACACCTTTTAACCAATTTTTACATAATGGAAGGACGACTGAAGGCTATTTCCACCATTAGACAATCTAAACCAAGGATACTAATGAATATTCTGGTTTCATTGGTTCTTTTGGTTTGTGTTCCATTCTAAAATTCCGAGGTTCTGTTTAGACTAAAGCCCTGCCCCACAGCCTATGTGGACTGGCACAAAAAAAGGACCAAGCATTTTACGCTCAGACCGGCCCCTCACAAAAGTCGCATACACCAACAGGCTACCCCCTCTACATTGTAAGCCATTTAAAAAAATGAAACATACACTGTAAAACGTGATATGTGATAAGTCATGATAACTTATACACTTAATTTATGGCAACAGCAAGGTTTGACTTGAAATCACAAGTTTACCAGCTGCCTCAGAATTCCTCCAAGTTAATTCAAATCTTTATTGTAAGTTGTGTGGATGTGTGTGTGTTGTTTGAACACAAAGCTGCAATTCAGGGGTGAGTTTCTCGACAGTGCCTTTGCTAACGACGTTAGCCATTTTGTTCGTTCTTAAGACCAACGTTGTAACCAAGGTCTTGAGTTGGTCTTAAGTTGTTCTTAAGTTGTTCTTAAGTTGTTCTTAAGTTGGTCTTGCGTCTAAAGACCAACTGAAGACCAACTTAAGACCAACTTAAGACCAACTCAAGAGCAACTTACGACCAACTCAAGACCGACTTAAGACGGTTAGCAAAGGCAAGAATCGAGAAACGGAGTCCAGAGCGTCATACAACTTACAATAAGATTTAAATTAACTTGGCATTCTGATGCTGCTGGTATTTTTTTACAGTATGCAAATGCATTGGCCTCTGGGGACTCTCGGGCCACCGGGAAAATGCCAGATTACCCGCCCAGGCCTGTCAGAGCCGTACAGCTCTTTTCCAAAACGCTACCATTTTTGACTTTTTGCATTCTAATATTGGAATTGACTGTTAAGATGTCCTATCATCTATGTGTGAATTCTTGCCATTCAAATATTTTGAGAACATATTTTAAAACTTCTATAAAAATGCATTTTGCAATGCATTTCAATGGAATGCCCAATACAAAAATGTCAATTTCCCAACATTCTATAAAATGGATATATCTCATTTTGGAAAAGAGCTCTTCTTTATGGGCAGGAGCCCAAGCAGTGTTACAGGCCGCAGCCCATGCTGGGAAAGTGCCATAACCATCTCACACTCTCTTGTGGTCCATGGTCTAAAGGAATAATCAGAAAGGATGTGTCTACTGTATGTTAACCAGTAGTAGTCTCAGCTTAGATGGCTTAAAGCGTGCACACGCACGCACATACACACACACACACACACACACACACACACACACACACACACACACACACACACACACACACACACACACACACACACACACACACACACACACACACACACACACACACACACACACACACACACACACACACACATTTATTAGCTTCACTTCATGTATTTGCATTTTGACACACTGCCTTGATGACTTTGTTATTTCAGTACACACACACAGACACACACACACACACACACACACACACACACACACACACACACACACACACACACACACACACACACACACACACACACACACACACACACACACACACACACACACACACACACACACACACACACACATTTTTTAGCTTCACTTCATGTGCTTGCATTATGACACAGTGCTTTGATTACTTACTGCTATTTCAGTGCCTTTTCATAATCCAAAATATAAGAATAAAAAAACCTGGTAATTAACTTTGTTGTGTGATGTAGAAGGTAGCAGATGTGAAAATGCTTGCAAATATTGGGCAACCTCAGAGGAATGGAGAGAGAGAGAGAGAGAGGGAGAGAGAGAGAGAGAGAGAGAGAGAGAGAGAGAGAGAGAGAGAGAGAGAGAGAGAGAGAGAGTTCTTTACACAGGGCAGACCTGGAAAAGGGGAATTCTGTAGTTCCGGTGAATGCAAGCTGCACAAACATGGCTGTTTTAAGTCAAACTAAGCACCCTTCGTCTGCAAGGACGTGGACAGATCTATCCAATTACTTAGCAATTCCTAAACCCAGCTAACACTAGCCAGACCAGTGGTCCCGGGACACCGCTCCGGCCAGGTGTGCACTCGCAGGCATCTGAGCACATGTTAGCATCCGCCCAGGGCCATAATCCTACCACACTCCGGGGCTACTTGTGGAAAAAGATGACGTGCATTAGCGCTTGCATTTGACAGCTTTGTATCTCCCATTTCGGCTGGGTTCTTTTTAGTGGTGTAAATAATAATCGAAATGTATCGATATATCGTGATACAATCTGATGAATCACATCGTATTGTGGGGCATTCTTAAGTATAGAAAATAATCGAATCGCCGGCCCCTGCCCAATGCCCTAGCTCCATAACATAATAGAAGTGGAAAAGTAATTGGAAAAAAGTTTAATCGAATCGTATTGTATCGTAGTGTGAGGCATTCTTACGTAAGTGTCGAAAATAATCTAATCGTATCACATCGAATAATAAGATATCGATATTGAATCGTATCGTCATGGCTGTGATTTACACCCCTAGTTTTTTTAGGCTTGCAGTATCTGATATATATATATATATATATCGGTATGTATGACTGTGTGAGTGGGCATGTGTGTGTGTGTGTGTGTGTGTGTGTGTGTGTGTGCCTGTGTGCATGTGTGCATGCGTGTGTCTGTGTGTGTGTGTGTGTGTGTGTGTGTGTGTGTGTGTGTGTGTGCCTGTGTGCGTGTGTGTGTATCTGTGTGTGCGTGTGTGTGTATCTGTGTGTGTGTCTGTTATTCACACACCATCAGCAGTTGCACCTCCACGTTTCTTGTTTGCCTGCATGACTTACAATGACAATAAAGTCGTCATTAACTCGCGCAAACAGTAACGGCCATCTGTCTCCATGAGGCAAGGGAACCTACCAGTTGATTTGCAGCTGCCGTCCTGCACTGCACTTTCAACATGCTTCCCCTCTGCATGCACTGGGCCTATGGGGACCATCTCCGTGACAGGTAAAAGGAGGACATATTTTAGGACGGCGGGGTCGGGGGGGGTGGTTGGGGGTCCTCTCTCAAGAAAATGTGCGTTTCTTAGATGCAATTTCATGCATTTTAAATGGATTTTTGTCCGGTGTAATGCTGTGCCTTACGCCGGACAATGCACTGAGAAGACGGATGGTCGGTCCTTAAGACGGACGTCTGGCCACCCTAACGGTGCCTCTCTGGAGGTGCAAAAGTAACTTTGTAATTAACTTCTGTGAGGAAGCAGGTTATAATTACTTACGTCCTCTGAAGATGCAGAGAGAATAACCAAGTTGGTCACAGTGTGTAAACACGAACACACACACACACACACACACACACACACACACACACACACACACACACACACACACACACACACACACACACACACACACACACACACACACACACACACACACACACACACACACACACACACACACACACACACACACACAAAGACCTCCTGGTGTGCTCGCAGATGGATCCGTTTGGCATAGTGAATGTGGGGATAGATCGGGGCAGGGGGGCTGAGGTGTGTTTTCGTCGTATGTGTGTGTGTGTGTGTGTGGGGGGTGGGGGGGGGTGGGTGTGGTTTGATTCGTGAGGGGGCAGTAATTACTAGACCACCTTTTCTCCGGCCCTTAAATAGCGGCCTTGTTACAACTAAAAATAAACTGCCATTTGGGGGTCGCGACCTCTGCCTTCTGCCAAAGCTCAGGCTCCCTGTCCACCTACACCATGACCATGGACCCTTCACACAAGGGGGGGGGCAATGGACCCTTCACACAAGAGAGTAGGGGGCCCCGCAACGCAATGGCCCTCAGAGCCTTCTGCCTGTTAAGAGGTCACCTGTTGGCACACACACACACACACACAAGCACTCACACAAAGACACAGACACACACACACGCACACGCACACACACACACACACACACACACACACACACACACTCACACACACACACACACACACACACACACACACACACACACACACACACACACACACACACACACACACACACACTTTCTCTCTCTGGGGACATGTTAATGACTCCAGATGACAGCACAGCCTGCGGCGTTCACCTGCGCTGCCCAGGAGAGGAGAGCTCAGGACCTCTCAGGGTGAAACAGTGGCCTGCCAGTTGCAAATAGACACCATGGTATTCATTCATGCATTCACTCATTCACTCATTCATGCATTCACTCATTCATGCATGCAATCATTCACAAATTTATTTGTTTGATTCCATAAACGCACATTTGCCTACCATTTGGCCATTTATTTTCCTTTGTACCTATTATTACGTGTTTCAAGTAATCAAGACCCAAATTCTGAGTGAAGTATAGAGTACGAAATGGAACACAGTCAAAGGGTGTTTGAAGGATCGTTGATTTTTTTTCTTTTTTCAGAAATAGAATCCATCTCCACTACAGAAAACATTACAAAATGTGCAACCGACATGGATACTTCCAACTTGCAGTCATATACTGTAGATCAAAAATAGCAACAAAACAATCATCATGGAGATATTTACTCGCTATAGGTCTTGAGGGGGAAAAAGTCCATGATTCACCTTCAAAATAAACCTCTTTTTTCTCATTTTGGACAAAGAGCCTTTCCGTTCTCCACAGAACGCACAAGCAGTTCTTTACTTCAGCTGTTCACTGCCTCCATTCTCTTTTTTTTCTTGCCTTTTGAAAACACTCCTCTTTTTTTTCAAATACTGGAATGATGGACCGGCTCCAGCCAACTAATGGACTGGTACAGATGTCCAGACCCAACCTGAGCCCAAAAACAACACCAGGACCCTTTTCACACCTGGCAACACTCTCCCAAAAGCACGCCGTCCTTCACAACTAGCCTGACCTTTGCTCCCTTGCCCCTCGTTTTCCTTCCACCAATCACGAGTCGGTATGCCACGGCCCACGAAGACAAATGAGCCAATCACATGCAGGATGAACGCCAGACGAGAGCGTTAGCCACCACCACCATGAGCCACATGTGGGTGCCTTTTCTCCTCCACCAGAGAGCGATCTGTTCTCCCACCCTACCCTACCCTCCATCCACCTCCTGCTCCAAACCCTCCCTCTCTCCAAGAAACTAGAGGCCCATTTGCAGTTAAGGGTGGCCGAGCGAGCTTGATGGCTGAGCTATGTACGTACAATGTGTGAGCTATGCTGTTGGACGCTCATCCATATACTGTCAGCCAGCTCGCAGGGCTTGAGGGCCTGGACTGTTCATCTCATCTCCACCACCATGGCTGGGTGAGTGCTGGCGTATAGCACTGTGACGCACAGTGTGTCTGGTTCATCTGCTTTGTGCCAGAGCAGTACGGAGGTAGCTGGTGGCCTACACAGATCCACTCTGGGGTAAATTAGTGGGCTTGGAGTGGAGGCCTCATTCAGGCCGCCAGAGCTCCTCAGAGTCGGGGAGGTTTGCGTTTTAACGGTTTACTGCTGAGTGGAAGTCTTGCGGTAGTAATCGTAGGTCTGCTTTTACGAACTCATTTGCTTGGGTGTTTATTCTTTGTTTTTCTCTCAGTAATGATCATGGAATTCCACTAAGGACACTAACATCCCCCCCATTCCTCTGGAAGAAGTGAATCACATATTCCTGCATTCATTATTGAATGCTGGCAAATGCAATTCCCAAAAGTAAATTCGTAAATTACTAACAAATACGTTCAATGACATCAGGTTGGGACACCTGTATTAGGAAGATATATCGTTTTTTTTATCGAAAGTTTATTTTGTCTGTATTAAATATTATTTTTTCACAATATACAGTATTAACAGTAGTGCTCTGCTAGTATAACCGGAGGATTTTCCAGCTTACTGTAAAAAAATAAAATAAAAAGGTTGGGTGCGCCAAGAACAAGCGTCCATGAAATAGTCCGGCAAAAAAGAAAACAAAATGGGCCTTCAAACAACAACAAAACAAAACCAAAAATACCAAATCTAATTTTACAGCTTACTATAAAAAATAAATAAAGGTCAGGTGTTCCAAAAACAATCAGCCATGAAAGAAACAAGCACAACAATAAACAAAATGTGCCATGAAACAACAACAAAACATCACTTTGTAGTACAAAACCAAAACTACCAAATCAAAACAGAACAAAACAAAACAAAGTCAACTTTAACCCATGATTGCAAATGGTAGCAGACTTATAATACTGTAACTGTGTACAAAACCACAGTACCTCCATAGTATTTTTTTTCTCCAGTATTACTACAATTCAACACTTAGAGAGTCAATTTAACATCTTTTAGAATGTATTTAGTCCCAAATAAGTAGTAGAGAAAGAGAGTAGACTAGACTAGACTAGACACTGGATGTTGAAGTAACACTGCTTATTGTTGTTGCATCCTGGCTCCAGACAATGTCCTATCCAATCCCCCCAACAATGACCCCTAACGCGGTCTACAGATACAGTACAATGCTACCACACAGGCACCTCTACCAAGTGTTAATTCAACACTCAAAAAGTTGACTTTAACACTAAACTCGATTGGAGCCATGTATTCCTGGAACAGTGTTGAATTGAAATTTTAAAATTGCATTTGTGTCTGTGCATTAGCTGGACAGCGCCCCATCCAACCACCCCAGCAATGGCCAGCTGGTCTGCAGATACCGTTAGGCCTACATGTAGCCACGCAGAATAGAAATCAAGGTAACACTTTATTTTAGTGTTACATCTATTAGCACTAATACATACAATGTTAATGCCTGCTTACGTAACTTGCAAGGCATGTACTAAGCAAAAGCTAAGGCCTACTAGGTCCTTATAGTCAGGCTTGTTAAGTCAATATTCCATAAGAATCTTTCACTTGGTGATACAAGCACCAAATCAGGTACACAGGTGCTCCAGGGCCTACTCTACCAGAAAAGGTCGCTATCCAGGTGAAAAAACAAGACGGCGGCCATTTTTCAAGATGGCCGCCTCATTAAAGGTGAAAAAAGCTGTTTTCGTCTTAGAATGCCAAGTAATCAAGATATCTGAGTGATGGAAATATTAAAATGTATGCATTCTGACAAGGACAACTTCATAGTATCATTATTTCATCACAAAATGGCCACCACTTTTCAAAATGGCAGCCCTTACATGACTGAAAATGCACATTTATGTCATACAGCTGTCCGATAGCAGGTATTCAATAATGCATACTAACCTTGCCATCACTGTTGGAATACAATGTCGTAAACTTGTTTACATTCTGTATTAGAGTGATGTTATAGCACAACCTGGCACACTGGTGACATCACTGCTGTGAGACTCAGCATGGGGTTCAGTGTCGGCTTGTGGTACAATAGCTGTAGTTGTAGTTTACTAACTCTTTAGTATACTCACTTAAGTTGTTAGTATTTATAGTCTCCCATATACTATCCAATAAGACCCTGTATATAGCTTAATTAGAAATGTAGTTAGTGTAGTTAGAAATTTAGTTAGATAGCCGCACCTGAATTGACGGGATGTGCCAGCGCGGGAGAGCCGAGCCAAGGGTAACGGGGCTTCAGTTACCCGGATAGTGTACAGATTGCACAGGACTTAAATGACACTGGATGAACGATCGGGCTGGGTGTAGGGCAGAAGTTGCCTGATTTTCATAGACTTCAGATCACGTACCGCGATTCTGGTCTGACCAGGACTATAACGATTAGCGTTTCCATACAGAACGAACTTTGTTTCCATGGCCTGGTTAACCCGCCTCCCTCGGCTTGCTACTGGTTGAGGGCTGTGCCGAAGCTTAAACCAAACATTTCTTAGCCCAATAGAACGTCTCTGCTTAAACCACGTCACTGCCTTGAACACATCTCTACCCAGGACAGCTGGAAATGCACAGTTGATTGGTTCCAGACAAAGTGGGTGGAGATCCCGCTGTAGCGGGAGAGAGCAAGTTCCTGGCCCTACTGTGTGTAGCTGAGCCGAAGGCGTAGCGTCACCAGTAGGGCGGAGCCCGGCTAGGGCAGAAGATGACTTCACCTTGTTGTGTCCCATATCTCAATGTGCTTTGATAATTTGAACGGTTGGGTGGTAAAAGGATAGACCCTCGGCCTTTAACCGTATTACACAAGATGTCTGCTAAAAAATCCATTGAGCTGCAGTACGTGTCGGGAACAACACCTCAAGCACCCTGACCCTGAGCGACGGGGGCCCCGCAAGGTTGTGTGCTCAGCCCCCTTCTGTTCACGCTGCTGACACATGACTGCACAAACGACCCACAGCACTAACCATCTGATGAAGTTTGCGTACGATACAACACTAGTGGGCCTCATCACTAAGGGTGACGAGACTCACTACAGAGAAGAAGTAGACTTGCTGGCCAGATGGTGCAAGGACAACAACCTCCTGCTGAATGTCAACAAGACCAAGGAGATTGTTGTCAACTTTCAGAGGGGCCAAAAACAACTGCTACCACTGACCATCGACAATGATGTTGTGGAGAGAGTGAGCAGCACAAAATTCCTCGGAGTGCATATCAGCGACGACCTCTCTTGGACCACAAACACATCATCACTGGTGAAGAAGGCCCAACAGCGCCTCTACTTTTTGTGCAAACTGAAGAAGGCAAGTGCTACACCCTCCATCATGACAGCATTCTACAGAGGAACCATAAAGAGCATCCTGACCAGCTGTGTGACACAGTGTGGGGAGGAGGTTGCACAGAGCAAAACAGGAAGACACTCCAGCGCATTGTGAACACAGCGTAGAAGATCATTGGAGCGCCACTCCCTCCCTGCAGGACATTTACACCACCTGCCCCACCCGAAAAGCACTGATGATCACCAAGGACATTAGTCACCCTGCACACAAACTGTTCAGTCTCCTGCCCTCTGGAAAGAGGTACAGGTGCCTCAGCTCCCATATCACCAGGCTGGCAAAGACCTTCATACACCAAGCAATAAGGATGCTGAACTCTTAACCCGTCCTCCTATCACTGATAGCCCCCCCTCAACACTGAATTGTGATTGCACATTCTACTTGCACTAACTCAAAACACACACACACACACACACACACACAACACTGAACTAACTCAAAAGCACACACAAACATGCACACACATGTTGCTGCTGCTTCATGCCTGTTACTTAATGACTGTACTGGAAAACTAGCTACCAACTGTAGTTGTAAATATTGCACATTACAATTGCTTACTTTATATGTATTATTATTTCACAATGCTACTATCACCATATCAGAATCGTCACAATAGGACATAACTGAAAATGCACAACAATACCTCTTCTTAATACATGTTCTATGTCTGTCTGCTCTTGCCCAGTCTTGCACTTTATATATCTGTAAGGGTATTGTATAGGTACTCTAGGTGTAATGCATGTGTACTGTCTATGTCTAATTGCCTAAGTCCACACCTAAAGTCTATG
>NC_085858.1:39713027-39718027 GCF_034702125.1 Engraulis encrasicolus
CACTGTATGTCTGTAGAGGTGAACGAGCACCATCCTCCAATGTGCTGCCACCGGTACAGCGTGAGTCCAGGCCCTGCTCTAGCTATGCTCCTGCCAACCCTTTGGACCCAGCTCTGCTCTCTGCCTCTCCTTCTCCCTGTCCTTATGAGGCTGTGACTTACCCTCCACACTGGAGCTATTTGAGGGAAGATGCATCAGGAAGGCAAAAAAAATCTTGAATGATCGTAGTCATCCCAACCATGAACTGTTTGAGATACTACCATATTACCAACGGTATAGAAGCTTGAAAGCTCGCACTACCAGACTCCGTAGTAGCTTCTTTGACTGAGAAATTAGATTGCTGAACTCATGCTGAAGACAATAAGGCACTTTTTTTCAGTTCCCCCCCCCCCTCTTTTAAAAAAACAAAAACAAAAACTTTTTGAGGAGACAAAACACAATACGTTTTACTCTATTACAGTATAGGCTTCAAACCTATGATAAGATGGTAATAAATTAATCTTGAATCTCTCTCTCCCTCTCTCTCATTCCCTCCCTCTCCTTCTCCCTCTCCCTCTCCTCCCTCTCCTCAGACACAATATCCAGAGCTGCTGACAGTTTTAGCAGGGCACAGTACAACGTTATCTGAGTGGGTACTCTTATCAATGCATACAGTGTATTGAATGCCCAATTCTAGGGCCCCTCTCTCCCAGGGCCTGGGACAATTGACCTATTTATTCCACTCTGTTGGCCTCCCAGACAGTATGTAATGGAGTCATTTATTGTCCCCACCGTAAGTGTCCCCACCTATAACCCTATTATGTGCCCTCTGCCTGTGTCGCTGCCATTTAGAGCATACTGTATTGCATTTCAGTTATGTCACCGTTGAAATGCCCCTTGTATAATGCAACGAACGTGTATTATTGTGCAGTCCCTTGTAGTTCCTTCGAGAGCAGGGCTGGACTGGCCATCTGGCATAGCAGGCATTTCCCGGTGGGCCCCGCACCCTCGTGGGCCCCTATTTTCAGAAATGTTTTAAAAAATCATTTATGAGGGGCCCCAAAAGTTCCCGGGCCCTATTTCTCCCCCAGTCTAGCCTTGTTCGAGAGACACTGTGCTCTTGTGTGAAGCCGCCGCCAGAGTGAGCTTTTAATTGGCTGTCTGTTGTTTACTGTCAACATCAAGAGGCAAGTGATGACATCGATGTGTTGAAATGAGTTACAGTAAGTGACATGTTTACCACAACCTAAACCAGATGTGGATGGAGGCCACTCTTGCTTTTTTCTTAAAGGAATTGCATTGTTTTTACATTCAGAAAAGTGCCAAAACGCAATTTAAACCCTAGAAAACCCTAAAGAAAACAGGACAAAACTAAAATACTAACATCCTTCAGGACAGTTTAGGTGGGGGAAAGTTAGTGTAAAAATGTTGGGTCTTTGATCTGCTCCATGTAACAACTGTTACTTTTGTGGGCATGAGGTGAGCAGTATAATGGACAATACCACAAAAGCGTAATATTAATATTTACACCCAATATCGTTAGATTAGCAACCAGCCTTACAACCACCGTGACCAGAGATGCTTGTTAGATCGTCTCTGCCGTGACTCAACAGCCAAGCAACAAATTCATCTACCCTAACAAATCCTACCGACCATTTCCACAGCAACAAACTAACTGCAACGACCAGACATGATTACCATAGGATACCATACATACCATAACAACAATTGACTTGTTTACGTCTGTTTAGAATTGTAATGAATGGCATACACTTGCACAATAGGCCTGTTTGCAATTTGACTTTGACTTGAATGAAAGAAAAGCTCAATAGCGTCTGCGTTTTCAAACACAGTGTAATTTTGAAATAATGAAATACTGTTATTTTAATTTGGGTACGTATTTTATTATTTTCTTCTTTTTTTACAGTTCTCTTTCGATGTTGCTTGCCACTTCTATCTTGGACCTCATTGATCATGCTGTCTCAGGGCCGGCGATAGGCATAGGCTGACAAGGCAGTCGCCTAGGGCACCAAATGTCTTGGAGGCACCAAATAACAACCAAACGTCCCACAAAATTAAAATGTGAAGCAAAATAAAACAATCTTTACACTGGCAATTATTATTCATGGGCAATCAGTATATATGCAGGTGCTTGATCAGATGTGCTCGAGCATGACGAGCACAACATCATGTTTCACAGATGCTTCTTTCTAAATGCACAAAAAAAGAATGGACGTGCTCGGCTAGGGCCGCAACTTGAATACAACCAGTTCTGTGCCGACTCATTTCAACAGTTAACAGTTCAGGGACAATGTTCAGGGTCCCGAATCTTCTGTGAATTTCAAACTGCCAATATTGCTTTGAACTGAAGTTATGACGTTGTTTATCTTCGCGTTCCTTTTTCATAACTGGGAATAACAAAATCTGCAGCGTCAAATGAATAGTAATTTCTGACTGAATAACAATTGTGCTGTGCCTTGCAAAATTCTGTAATTGTAATAGTAAATATGGGATACAGATTACTGCATATTCTTGTTTTTTTATTTATTCATAATTCACAAATGAAATGAAGACATAAATCCAGCAATTGGACATTTTCCAGTGTAATTTGAATTTAAGGTGAACAGATTTTCGCGCGCGCACGCACACACACACAGACACACACACACATACACATACACACACAAACACACACACACACACACACACACACACACACACACACACACACACACACACACACACACACACACACACACACACACACACACACACACACACACACACACAGATGTACACACATGTACACACACACACACCGCAGACATATGCACACCACACATACATGCACGCACGCAAACACATACATCCACCCCACCCACACGCACATGTGGACGCAGACCAACACACACATGCGAATGCACACACCAACACAAACATGTGGACGCACAAAACGCACACGCGCACACACCAACACAAACAAATCCGCTGACTGACACAAACACATGCACGTCCCAACACACACAAACATAATTTAACTCCTGCGCCGTCCACATAGTAAACTTCATTGGGGATGAGGTGTCAGGAAAGTATTTTTGTGAGCACTCATGGTGTGCCTTAACACAGAGTAATAGGGTTGACATCCACCAGTCTTTACTAGATCCATCCCACCACCAACCAACACATGGGCACGGCCTCCTAGCTGTGTTAGCAACAACAGGATGGTTTTTAGGAAAAAAGGGGGGAAAACTAAAAAGTCACCCTGCTGCAGAGTGTCAACCATCCCAGCTGCCCCGCGATACACTTCTAATGGCAAAGCATTATCCATCCAGCTGTTCTGTAATTGATTTATAATGACTCGGGCTTTAACTGCACAGCTGTTCTGTAATAGATTCATAATGGCTGGGATTGGGCCCTCCAGCTGTTCTGTGATAGACTTATAATGGCTGGAAATTGGCCATCCAACTTGCACAGGTCCACATGTTGTGTTTAGCAGCAACACTGCACACTTTGGCCTTCCTGGAGCGGCGCGCTCCACCTGAACATGCCTCCCCCATCACCACCACCCCACACCCTGGGCCCTGGGCCCTGTGCAGTGCATGGGTAGCTGCTCATGCCCCCATCACCACCACCCCACACCCTGGGCCCTGTGCAGTGCATGGGTAGCTGCTCATGCACACATCACCACCACCCCACACCCTGGGCCCTGTGCAGTGCATGGGTAGCTAGTCGCGGTCCGCGCAGGAGCAGCTCCGTGGCCGTGGGTTTGTTAACTTTGTAACAGAGTACCGTGTTTTTGCATCAAGTATTATTTAATTGTCATTCACGCGTTCACGCGGAAAGCGCATAATGAACGTAAAAACCCACTTTGCTGACAGCGCTGGAAAGTGGAGGAAATAACTTTTGACATAAATAGCTTGAATGAGAGGTGCTGGATGAAAATAGGCTTGGTGGAAAGGAATGCCAAAATTGCTAAGAAGAAGAAGGAAAAAAAATGAAATTGGCCAAGTTGCACCAGCTGCATGGTGTGCTTAGGAATATATTAGGGCTACTGTATTTTCTTAAATAGGCAGAACCCAAGAACATTCCCCTTTAACAGATAACACCCCATCTGGACTGAGTGAGTGTGCATGGCTATTGTTCCTCTGCCAAGAAGTTGGTGGATGCTGATATATGCAAGATCATGAACCACTGACAACTCAGTTATATTTAACATTTGGTAATGGCCTATACAATAATGCGGAAATGCTTTTCATTATCGCCAGTAAAAGGGGAGTCCATAAGCTCCATATTGCAGCAGGATTTTTGCAATCATTTTATGTTCACAATTTCTTGTCTGTCTTTGGTTTGCGTCTATACATTGTATGTTCATATGCCTACCATTGCAGAAGAGCGTTTACATATTGGTTGTACTGCCCTCTACTGGTAATGTAATATTCATTTCCAAGCACTACCAGCATCAAAGCTCTACATGGTAAGTGGCAGTTATGTCTTTGCAAAGACAGGCAGTATGATTACCGTGAAATGTCTGGTACAGCCATCGTTCGTGTTAGATGTCAGATCTGGTTGTAGTTGAATGCACTAATTCCACATCATCACTTGAGAATCACAACTGTCAATTGTTCAACATTAACTGCAGACACATGATTTTTAACTGCTACCACAAGAACTGGTGATATTAGTCACAGATTCAAGAAATTAGCATCATGTGTTAACAGTATTTAGAGTAATATGTTACAAAAGTATTCATTACTGTAATTCATTACTTTTTGCTGTAACGCAGTAATGTAAGACATTAGGCCTACAAGGCAGAAATCTGTAATATTCACTTAGTTGCAATGTAACTGAATTTACTGTGGTGGGTCAGAAAGAAGCTATTCCTGAACCTGGTAGTTTTTAATCTGCATGCTGCCAAAACACCTACTGGACGGGAGTTGAAAAAGTCATGACTCATGAGCTTGATTCACACTGTAAATCGCCAGATCAATATTTAGGCTTACAGTTATTTTGACCAAAGTAAC
>NC_085858.1:39723027-39725527 GCF_034702125.1 Engraulis encrasicolus
AGCTTCAACGTCGATGAATTTGAAACAAATAAAACAACTGTGACAGATATAGCAACATAACCAGATTTTTTTTTTGTTTTAATTATAATCCTCATTAATATACATTTCATAACTGTTACATTTTTTTTTTATTTACATATCCTGATTGCCCAGCCACTGATTACTGTAATCGGTAACTACTGGTACACAGTAACAAAAAAAAATAACAAAAAAAGTAGTGTTACGTAATTCAACACTTAGAGAGTGCTCTGGAACCAAATACAGAGAAGATGACTCATTAAATGTTAAATTAACATTATCATCCATAAACAATTTAAAACATTACTACAAGTCACAGCATGCAGCTGTCTGTTCAACAGGGGTTCGATGGCTTTCACATCAAGTCTTGTCTTTGAGTAGTGATGTAAAATTTACACAGGACATGTGGTCCACTTCACACAGCCTCTGATTAGCCAGTGTAACAGGGTGACTTTTTAGTTTTTTATATTACAACTATCATTGCCATTGTCTAGATAGAAAAAGTAGCCCTACCTTCCCATGAACAATTAGTCCACGGCACATACTGTATCACATGTCTGCTCTGAGAAAATGTTCAGTACATCCATAGTCATGGTTTAGGCCTCATATTGATAATTAGGCAGTATGGTCATCTGGCATACAGGGCATTTTCCTGGTGGGCCAGCAGAATTTAGGGGCGGATGTATACGGTTGATAAGCCAGGAGTAATCAGTCAGTCTTGCCCACTCTGTCTGGTCATCTACTGCATAGCCTTCGTATTGGCTTTGAGATAGTGATAAGGATATTTAAAGGTGGTACACAGTTAAAAAAATACCAGCGAAAGAGTAAGATAATTAATAACATTTACAGATAACATTTAGTCCCACTCAAAAAAAGTGTTGAGTTTTTCTCCTTTGTCAGTAAGTGTAACATTTACACAAACCTGTCCCAGGGCATCAGGAAAGCAAAAAAGGAATACTCGGACAAAATAACAACACACTTCAAAGACAGCAGAGATGCACAGAGCCTGTGGCAGGGCATACAGGCCATCACGGACTATAAGCCCGCACCACGAAGCTGTGACAACAACACCTCTCTGCTAAACGACCTGAACAGTTTCTTTGCCCGTTTTGAAGCACAAAATGACACTCATCCACAGAAAACTCCCCCTCCCCCCCATGATCAACCCCTGTACCTGTCCTCTGCCAGTGTGAAGAGGACACTGGCCACCATAAACCCACGCAAAGCAGCTGGCCCAGACAACATACCTGGCCGAGTGTTGAAGGATTGTGCAGAAGAGCTGAAGGATGTCTTCACAGACATCTTTAACATCTCTCTGGAGCAAGCAGTCATCCCATCACTTTTCAAAGCTGCTACCATCATACCCGTGCCGAAGAAATCATCACCATCATGCTTCAATGACTACCGTCCTGTAGCACTGACGCCCATAATCATGAAGTGCTTCGAACGGCTAGTCCTGTCACACATCAAAGCCACCCTACCCCCCACCCTGGACCCCTACCAGTTCGCATACCGAGCCAAGCGATCCACGGAGGATGCAATCTGCTCTGCCCTCCATCCAGCCCTCACCCACTTGGACAATAAAGACTCATATGTGAGAATGCTGTTCATTGACTTCAGCTCAGCATTCAATACCATAATACCACAACAACTCATCAGAAAACTGGACAAACTAGGTTTCAGCACCTCCCTCTGCAACTGGCTGCTGGACTTCCTGATGCAGAGACCACAAGCAGTACGGGTAGGGAATAACACCTCAAGCACCCTGACCCTGAGCACGGGGGCTCCGCAATGTTCTCAGCCCCCTGCTGTTCACGCTGCTGATACATGACTGCAGAACGACCCACAGCACTAACCATCTAGTGAAGTTTGCGGATGATACAACACTGGTGGGCCTCATCACTAAGGGCGATGAGACCCACTACAGAGAAGAAGTAGACCTGCTGGCCAGATGGTGCAAAGACAACAACCTCCTGCTGAATGTCAACAAGACCAAGGAGATTGTTGTCAACTTTCAGAGGGTCCAAAAACAACTGCCACCACTGACCATCAACGGTGATGCTGTGGAGAGAGTGAGCAGCACCAAGTTCCTTGGAGTGCACATCAGCGACGACCTCTCTTGGACCACCAACACTACATCACTGGCGAAGAAGGCCCATCAGCGTCTCTACTTCTTGCGCAAACTAAAGAAGGCAAGTGCTACACCCTCCATCATGACAACATTCTACAGAGGAACCATAGAGAGCGTCGTGTCCTGCTGCATCACAGTGTGGGGAGGAAGCTGCACGGAGAAAAACAGGAAGACACTCCAGCGTGTTGTGAACACAGCGAAGAAGATCATTGGAGTACCACTCCCCTCCCTGCAGGACATTTACACCGCACGCCTCACCCGAAAAGCACTGATGATCATCAAAGACACAAGCCACCCTGCACACAAACTGTTCAGCCTCCTGCCCTCTGGAAAGAGGTACAGGCGCCTCCG
>NC_085858.1:39730527-39833027 GCF_034702125.1 Engraulis encrasicolus
TCAGCACGGTACTAGAAAGCACCAGGCTGACTGGGCACAAATGATGTTTTGGGGTGGAGAAAAAATAAACAGCATCCCGAGTTGTGACATGTTTTACTTGGACATTTGAAGACTAGGAGAATATATAGAAGCATGCAACGTCAGACTCACAGAAGTCTCCATACAGCATGTCTGTGCTGGATGGTAGACTGTGTTTAATAGATCTTAGTAGTACAGCTTAGTACATTGGCATAGTAATAGTAATATTAAATATCATATAAAGAGATGAAAGACATATTTATTATTGCCATACATTGATTGATTGTCTCTCCTTCATTCAACAACTCTGTGTGACATATGTGGACATCATGTGGCCACATTGTCTAAAATCTGGTCCATTAGTCATCAATGGCATCACATCGTCATTCACCAGCTCTCTCTCTCTCTCTCTCTCTCTCTCTCTCTCTCTCTCTCTCTCTCTCTCTCTCTCTCTCTCTCTCTCTCTCTCTCTCTCTCTCTCTCCCCCTGTGTGTGTGTGTGTGTGTGTGTGTGTGTGTGTGTGTGTGTGTGTGTGTGTGTGTGTGTGTGTGTGTGTGTGTGTGTGTGTGTGTGTGTGTGTCAGCTGGAGGAAGGAGCCCCTTTACTCACTGATGGGTCAATCAAGACTAATTAACAAATGTCTTTATTTCATTAGGACAACATTGGAGAGGCCACTCTGGGCCAAGGCTGTAGCATTATGCTGAGTTTCGATTTTGTGATTTTTTTTCTCAACTTTTGTGATTAGTTCTCGTGGGGGTCTCGGGGCTTAGTTGCCATTAGGGTGCATTTAGTCTTTTCATTTTTCAATACTAAAGGGGGCCTTGGCAGACTTGTGATGAGGCCAAGGGGGCGTTTGTTCAAAAAAAGGTTGAGAACCACTGATCAATGATACTGCACAGCCAGGTATCGGGATTCGGTATCGGGCCCAAAAATGGTATCGGTCCAACACTAGTAGGTACTTTATTCCAAACCCAAAGCCACTACCACACAGTACGTGGTGGGACACTACCCAAATGACTGAATAAGATGTTGGTGTGTAAAGCCATAAAGTATAAAGAAATGACAGAATGGGCATCTTCAAAAGGTCATGCGGTGCGGCTGGGCCATGTGCCACTCTCTCCACTCAAACTCCTCCTGGACCCATTTCATTTCGCATGACTTGTTACTGTGACTCTATTTATTTCCCACAGGACCAATTAAGACCAAAACCAAAATAGCCTGGTAAAAAAAAAGTGAACCGTAAAAAGTGTGGACCGAAACCAGCGGTGACTGCAGGAATCCAAGAGCTCGTCGTGAAAATACTTTCATTTTCTACAACAATGATCCATTTAAAAAGCAACACTACACGCAACTCCCTCCTTGTCACAGCCAACATGCTGGAATGAGCACTAGGCCTACGCAGGCACTCCGACAGGAGGGGACAAACAGGTATGTTGTTCCGGGCACAGGGAGATAGGGGGCCCATAATTGGGTACCCATTACATTTTATGTATTGGGTTGGGGGCCCTGTCAGATAACTTTGTCCTGGGTCCAGCAGAAGCTGTCAGCGGCCCTGTGCCTACGTAGCGAGCCAGCCAGTCCTTTGAAACCTTTGGTGCTGGGTAAAACCAAACCAGTGGGTTGGGATGGAGGGAGTTGGGCTGAGAACACAGAAGCCGTCGTGAAAATATAATCTGCCGTTTCATCTCTGTCACAATGACCAATTTCACCAAGCCTCACGGCCACTTTTACATGCAAGTCTTATTACCATGGAGGGCGACACGGAGGACAAAGGGGACAGTTGTTGCAGCCAAGGGAGACAGGGGGCCCAAAATGGGGTTTTCATTACATTGTATGTATTGGATGGGGGGCCCTTTCAGTTTACTTGTCCTGGGCCCAGCAAAAGCTGTCAGCGGCCCTGCTTACAACACAGAGCAGGCTTGAGTTGGAAAGAGAATAACCAGAGAGGTTGGAACTCTAGTGTATAAATGAACAGCTGGGAATAAAAACATTTTATCACAATACTTTATAATAACTAGCCATTGATGCTTCATATTGAAACTGTAATAACATATTTAATAACCTTTAAAAAAAATCTTAATTTGTAGAGTACAATACTGTAAATGGTGACTAAAGGGCATTGTTGGGGATGGAGCAAACAGAGCAGAAATGGGCTAACCTGGGGAGAGGGAGGTTGAGAAGGAGGAGAGGATGTATTCTTAACTAATCCACCCACATACGGCACTGTACTGCACTGCACAGCACTCTACAGCACTGCGAAAAGAAAGCTGTGGTGTGTGTATGTGTGTGACATTTAAGGGCTACCACTGGCTGTAGTGATGGTGCGGTGTTGTGTGTGTGTGTGTGTGTACGCGCGGGCGTGTGTGTGTGTGCACTCGCATGCGCGTGTGTGTATATGTGCGCATGCGCATGCGTGTGTGTGTGTGTGTGCACATGTGCGTGTGTGTATGTGTTTTTTAATCACTCCCCAGCTCCCTCCCCTCCCTTCATCTGGCTCCCTCCCTGTTCTGAGAGATGTCATCTCTAACCACAGACACGGAGGTGGGAAGACACTCTGGCGCTACTGTCGCCTCAGGCTGTCTGGCACGAGAGAGAGAGAGAGAGAGAGAGAGCGAGAGAGAGACAGAGAGAGAGTGAGAGCGAGAGAGAGAGAGAGAGAGAGAGAGAGAGAGAGAGAGGGGGGAGAGAGAGAGAGAGAGAGAGAGAGAGGGAGAGAGAGAGAGAGAGAGAGAGAGAGAGAGAGAGAGAGAGAGAGTAACAAAAAGAGACAGCACAAGACATATTTATGTGTTCATGTGTTTCATAAAAAAATAAACATTTAAAGCAATAAGGTTGCCCTTTGCCATACCGTAGGCTAATGCACTGTGTGCTCTGTAATGCGAGTGTTATAATGCCTCTGGCCTTACTGAGTCAGCATGCATATTTGTCAAAACAGTATGTAAATATCGTGTGGCTTTATGTTCAGCGAACTCTTGTTTATAGGCTACACCTCTCCTCCAGGCTACTTTCTGAATGTGTATATGTATTCTGAAAAAACAAACAAAACAAAAAACGAATCTGTGTACAATATATATGATCTAAGATTTTAATCAAAGAACGAATGGTCTTATTCTACTGTAAACTGTGTGAACGATGTTTTGTACTTCACGAGGATGGGGGGGAGCAGAATTGGGTCCTCATCATGACATGTGTTGAACGGGGGCCCTTTCAGATGACTTTGTCCCGGGCCTGGTCAAAGCTGTCAGCGGGCGGCCCTGAATGCAGTGAAGAAGTTACCTCCAACTGCAAGAAGTCCAAAACAAGTTTCACTACGCCATCTGGTGGACAATACAGGCACTGAGGGAGCGCACATTCACTGACCAATCAGGATTCATTACATACAGACTATCATTAGATTAGAGTAGATTAGATTAGAGTAGATTAGAGTAGATTAGATTAGATTAGATTAGATTAGAGTAGATTAGATTAGATTAGATTAGATTACATTAGATTAGATTCAACTTTATTGTCAAGACTCAGTATAAATACAGGGTAACATACAGGGCAGTCAGCATCCAATCAGAAGTACAAATAGACTGCATTTCCGCAGAGATAATAGTATGCTTGTGGCTCATGCATACACAATCACACTGTTGCCCTACACACACACTGACATGCGAGAGAGAGAGAGAGAGAGAGAGAGAGAGAGAGAGAGAGAGAGAGAGAGAGAGAGAGAGAGAGAGCGAGGGAGAGAGATCTGTGTGTGTGCGAGAGAGAGAGAGTGAGAGAGAGAAAAACATCAGGAAAAACATTACCATTTTAAAAATTGCATTCTATGGTGTATGGACTAGCTGAGAGAGACTTCAGCCCAGTTGTCTCTGACTTAAGGAACAGATTCGTCATTGTCACTGATTAGTCCAATCAAATAATTCAGCAGTACAGACCCCAAAATTAATTAAAAATCACCACCAACAATAACAGAATCATCAGCGGTGTAGTCTACTTTTTTGAAGTGGGTATACTGTATATTTGAGCATTTTTTGAAGTGGGTATACTGTATATATTTTGTGCTATTCAAAACAATGGATCAATCAATTTTAAGTGGGTATACTGAAATCCCTGAAATTTAGAAGTGGGTATACTCCGTATAGCCGCGTTCTACGTAGACTACACCACTGAAAATCATGTATAATAGTACTCTAATTATTAACACTATTAACATAAGGTTCATTTAATGCCTTCTTATCATTAACTATGGAAACTTTATGGGACTATGATTTTACGACTAAGTATTAATCAGGTGCAATCAGGTGGTAAGAAACTCCCAAGGGGAAACTGTTGATGCTGAGCCTCATTGGCTGTGGTGACTAGCACACGGGAACCCATAGAGGGCGCTGAGTGCATGCTCAAATATTAGGGGCGATGGTCTACTTCAGGGCTATTCAAATGGAGGCCCTGCCTGGGGCCAGATGCGACCCTTGGATGGTAAGGTTGTTGCCTCCCATAATGTCAGAACAAAATGAAAACAAATATGTGTGCTATGTGGCCGTGCATAATTTGCTATCACTAACACTTCAGATTGGGGATATCTCCACTGTGCTTTCACATGACAGTGAAATCTTATCTAAAACAGTGTCATTATTAGACCATCCTAAGGCTGCAAAGAAATAGAGAAGTGAATATCTGTTCTGCCTGGAAAGCTATCCGCTTGTTTCGCACCCTAACCCAGGCACCGTGCTGCTTGCAGTTATACAGATTCTATGTTTGGCCCCTTCACTGGAGGGAATTTGAAAAATTAATTGAATCCCCCTTGTCAACTGTATATATTATTCACTCTATTTACTTCTATTATATCTAGTGCAAGAGAGATACTTAGATCTACAGTTCAGTATCTTACATCAGCTAGCAGTAGTTCACTTTACACCTTAACTGCACTACTTCAAAAAAAATCGCCTTTGGGATCTGTAATATACAACCCACAACACAGCACACCATATTCTGCTTCTGAATGTTGTTACTACGATTATCTGACCAACTACACTGCCCTGTACTGTGCTGTGCTGTATATACAGAGTTTTGTACACTAGTCTTGTTCTTATCTTGCTGTCTTTAGCATAGGTTATTTTTTTTTCTAAACGGGTAACTTCTGCCAATTTCAACATGCAGTTGTCATGCTCACACTACCCTGGACTTGTCAGTACCTGTGACTTTTCTCCCAGGCTTTTCCGAGATCTTGGTCATTGTAATGGGGGCAGGTGTATGTTTATTTTTTTCTTTTTTTTTATCTTGATTTAGTCCCAATAACATACAAAAGGTTAGGTCTATGCAACATCACCAGACAGCTAACAAACAGCAATACCTTTTGAAGTTATATATACCGTTTCAGTATAGGCCTATATTTTTGACTGCAAACAGTTGGTCCTTGAGCACAACTTAGTGGTAGCAGCTTGCAGTTTTATTATGAGTGTGCAGTACAGTAATAGGAATAGAGTGAGTCCAATATGTATTTGATCCCTTGCTGATTTTGCTGGATTGCCCACTAATAAAGAAATTATCAGTCTATAAATGTATGATAATATGTATTCAACCATGGAGAGACAAAATATCAAAAAGAAATTCCACAAAATAACTTAAAATAATATATTTTAATTTATTTGTATTTAAATTTAGGCAAATAAGTATTTGACCCCTCTAGCTAAAGAAGATAAAGTGCTTTGTGGCAAAGCCCTAGTTGTCTAGCACTGAGGTCAGATGCTTCTTTTAGTTGATGACAATGTTTGGGCATAGAGTAGAAAAGATTTTTCTTTGCAGATTATCTCTAAAACATTAATAGTTTGTGGCTGTAGCTTGGCAAATGGGAGGTTCAGTTCCCTCCATAGAATTACTATAGGGTTAATATTTGGAGACTGTCTAGGCCACTTCACAACTTTAATATGCTTCTTATTGAGCCACTCCTTCGTTGCTTTGACTGCATGTTGTGTATTATTGTCATGTTGGGAGATCCAAAATGGTCCACCTTCAGTGTAGTGGTGGAGAGAAGGACGTTTGCACTCAGGGTTGCACATTACATGTCTTCCTCCATCCATTCGTTGATGATGTGAAGTTGTCCTGTGCCTTGGCCAGACAAACACCCTCAAACCATAATGATACCACTTTCATGCATGATGGCGAGGAGGGTGTTCTTTGGATCATAGACAGCAGTTCTCTTTCTCAAAACACATTGAATTGTGTTAATGCCAAACAGCTTGATTTTGGTTTCATCTGACTACAGCACCTCCTTATCATATCCTAAACCAGTCTGATGTATGTTGGCAAACCTCAGGTGGGACTGCACAGGTTCCTTCTGAAGTAGAGGTGCCATGTGTGCACTACAGGATTTTAAACCTCTGTGGCATTAAGTTCTACCAGTAGTTTTCTCAGTGATTTTGGTCCCAGTAGCTTTGATAGCATTGCCTAGTTCATCCTGTACAGGTCTAGGGTGCTGTCTTTCTGCTCTCGTGATTATCAAACCCCTGCAATAGGTCAAATCTTGTATAGAACCCCAGACAGGCTGATGGATAGTCATGTTGTATTCCTCATATTTTGGAAGAAATGCCTCAACAGTTGGGTCATTAATACCCAGTCTGTTTCTTGTGGTTTTGCAGCCCATTTAATCTTTGTTCAGGTCTAAAATCTTGTCCCTGATAACATTTGACCGGTCTTTGATCTTTCCCATGCTGGTGAGGTTGGAGTGTGACTGATTCACTCATACTATGGACTGATTTTGCTGATTCAATGTGTCTTTTATGCATGTTAGTATGCACAGGTGTCTTTAATTCAGATGACAAGTTGATCGGAAGTGCCCATCTGGTCTGTGGGCCTGGAACTGTTATCAGTTGGCAGGGGATCAAATACTTATTATGCCTGATGAAATGGAAATAAATTAATATATATTCTCTTCAATTAATTTCTGGATTTTCTTTTTGATTTACTTTCTCTCCATATTAGAATACATATTATCATAACATTTATTGACTGATCATGTCTTTGTTAGTAGGCAAACCAACAAAATCAGCAAGGGATCAAATACTTATTGGACTCACTGTAGTAGGAGCATCAGTATTGTTGTGGTATTGGGACTACAGTAAAAGTGTCTACACAGCTAAGCAGATAGCAATCATAGTAATCATAGGAATGATTGGTAGTAGTTGGTAATTCTACACCTGGGCACTCCATTTCAAATCACAGAGGGACAGTTTTTCCAAATTCCTCACATTACAGGGAATTGGTTACAGTCCCTGCAGGTGCCTTGCACAAGGGCACTGAAGCCATGAATGAAGGTACTGATAGTAAGGGTGGAGAGAACCCTTCAACTCTCTGAACATAAGATCAGCTCCTGAAAATTGAAAATAAAGTCTGCGCACCAGGCTCCCGTTTCTCTTCACTTAATATGACGTTTCGGGCAGCATGCCCTATATCAGATCAGGTCTGATGAAGGGCATGCTGCCTGAAACGTCACATTAAATGAAAAGAAACGGGAGCCTGGTGTGTGGACTTTATTTTCAATTTGCATGTGACTTTGCCTAGAATATTTTTGAGATGGATGTGCGTGTTTTTTTCTTTACTGACATAAGATCATCTCCCCCACGGTTGGTTAGCAGTATTAGTAGTCGCTGTAGTAGTAGTAGGCCTAGTAGTAGCACAGTAAAATAAAAGTGTTAATTCAACCAAATAGGCCTACATAGAAGATTAGATTGACACTGTAAGCGTTGATTTAACACTTCATGTTTTATTATGGCTATTTCAGGCACTTTAGAGTTGCTGCTCCGCTTCTCTCCGCTCCGCTCTGCTCTGCTCTGCAGGCAGGAGAGGATCTGGTACACCACAGGTGTCAGTGCCTGAGTCATGGGCTGCGCGCGACACCTCCTTTCACCTGCTGACTTTAGCCCACACAAGCAGCGTGTGACTGCGAGTGGCTGATGGGTGACGGTTGATGGCAAGGCTTTTCTCCCAATCAAGCCACTGAGTTATGCAAGGCTGTCCAGTTACACAACTCTCACATCAGGGGCGTCGCTAGACCAATTTTACAGGGGCACATGTCTGGGTATGGATTTGCTATGTCCCCCGGTGAGTGTCACCCAAAAAAAAAGCTACCTTGAAATTTTACTCAAGTTTAGCATGCACACAAAATAGCACACATGCTATTTTGCAGAACAATCTGATTGTACAGTTTAGTATTATTGTGCTTTGTATGCTTTCGCTATTTACTATTTGTCATGCTTTTTTATGTATAAAGCGCTTCACATTATTTTTTGGTGCCCTACGGTACCTCTGTGTAGTATTGGGTCAGCTGACGCCCCTGTCTCACATTGCTTAGCGGTGAGTTGTGGTGTAACGACTGGTAAGTAGGGATAAGCATCATGTGTAAAATATTTTTTTTATTCAAACGCACTTCAGCCGTGGAGTGAGGTGGGGATTCAAACCTGCAACCCTCTGATCTAAAGCCCATGTACTGAATCATTAGGCTGTGGGTACTCCCTTTACTTGTGATACTGGGAGAGATCTGCAAGGCGACTGTGCTGTCACAGAGCTAGAACTGAGAGACTGAGAAAGTTTGCTTACTGAATTCCTCCTAATTATTTTGATTGAACACACACACACACACACACACACACACACACACACACACACACACACACACACACACACACACACACACACACACACACACACACACACACACACACACACACACACACACACACACACACACACACACACACACACAGCTAGGATTAGATCTTGCCCTTCATTTTCAGTTGGTGATCCTACAGTTTTCCGTGTATAGAAGTGATTGCATTGTGCAAGCGATGCCATTTACTTGCACATCTAAACCCTATTTTTCCTACTGTATCTTTTGTTGGACCAAGCTTCCCTCACTGTTATGCTTGATTTAAACAGTAATGTTGTAGGGCAGTGATTCCCAACCTGTTCCCAACCTGTCGCCCCAAGGTGGAAAAGGTTGGGCACCCTTGTGGTTGGGAATCTTTTTTTTTTTTTTTCGTGGTAGGGAATCTTGTGGCACATATGGCATTAATAGCTCTCACTGTTCACTGGAGAGAGATGCAATTGGACCCAATCAAGCTAGTAGGTCCTTTCCATGTTTTCTTTCAGCCTAAATTGGATGGCCCTGACAGGGTGGATGCTGAAGTCTTTGGAAGGCCTTTCACACACACACACACACACACACACACACACACACACACACACACACACACACACACACACACACACACACACACACACACACACACACACACACACAGAGAGAGAGAGACACACACACACACAGACACACACACACACACACACAGACACACACACACACACACACACAGACACACACACACACACACACACACACACACACACACACACACACACACACACACACACACACACACACACACACACACACACACACACACCTTTTATTTTTATTTTATTTCTTCTTCACCCTTCTTCTGCACACTTGTTTTGCACCGGCCATGCATTTCATTACAAGTGACACGAAAGTGTCTCTATGTACATGACAAATAAATATCCTTGAATCCTTGATACGTCATTAGACCTCATGATAATGATGATAATGTCAACTGACTTACAATAATACTAACAATACTGATTGGTGTTCATGAATTCCATTATGTAGCCCTCTGCATGTAATCATGTAATTTAGCAATCTGCATGTAATCATGCTCGACTACTCTCTACACATTAATTTCACCACGTTTGGGTTGCAGGGCTCGTGTGGCAGAGTAGTATCTCTTTCTAAATACACCTTGATATCTTGACATGAAACAGAGACAGACAGAGTCCATGCGAAGTCCTGATCAAAGTTAATATTGGTGGGTGGGTGTTGCAGTGCAGCCCACAAACATGCTGAACTATACTGTGTTTCCAGTGGATCCAGGTTTGAATCTGGCCTGGGTCATCATCACCCAACCATTTCCCATCTCGCTTTCCCAAAAATTTCCTTTTTCTCTTCAATGGCCTACAATCCACTGCACAACGCATGAACAAACATTCCCTCCCTGATTTGTAATAACCGTAATAGTTCAGGGACATACCATGATCATGGGGCTCAAGTCATCCCGGGCTGAAGCAGGCAAAAAGGTGTGCAGTGACACCGACATATTCCTAGTGAGATGACGCACGGCGAGTAGAACAGAGATGATAAAGGCTAGCACCCCCCCCCCCCATAAATAAAAATAAATAATTCAGCATCCATATCGTCTTTACTATTAGAATGATGCATGAGGATAATGCTCTCTCTCTCTCTCTCTCTCTCTCTCTCTCTCTCTCTCTCTCTCTCTCTCTCTCTCTCTCTCTCTCTCCCTCTCTCTCTCTCTCTCTCTCTCTGTCTGTCTGTCTCTCTCTCTCTTTCTCTCTCTCTCTCTCTCTCTCTCTCTCACACACACACACACACACACACACACACACACACACACACACACACACACACACACACACACACACACACACACACACACACACACACACACACTATGGGAAAGATGGAGTATACTATTTCAATCCTGTAATATTCCACAAAAATAAACAAAGGAACTGTTGAGTGAAGTGGCACATACCATAACTGGATAAATGAATGTCTTGTGTGATTTAATAACTATTAATTAGCTATCATTAATGAATAATTATGATTTTCAAACCGTGTTCAGCTACTATGTCCTATGGTGCCTGAAGTGAACCATATAAAAGTGTTGCAGCTGGGGGTTCTGCCTGTGTCTTCACTCATCACAAATTCAATTAAGTCACTTTAACTTTAAAAGGGAACAGAAATTCACCAAAACAATTAAGGAATAAGAACAATTTATTAGGTACATTTAATCAGTGAGTGGGCACAAATTGACTTTAATTGCCCCTGTGACTTCTTCAGAAAACTGTCTTTGCACTCAATGCTATTTTAGGAGAAACTGTTCTACCACATTGACTCTATACGGTCCCTGGTCAAACCTAAACACCGACTGCTGAGCAATATTATTGAAGGCCTTATGTACTGTACATTAATGAATCAGACCATCTTTTAAATGTGAATTATGCAATTTTAAAACAAGAGACAACGACTGTTATTGCTGTTCTGCACACCGACGACCGACTCCAGTCTTGTTGTGATAAATGAAACCAAATAAAATAAGAATGTAAACACAATCGATCTCTTGGCCAAATGGTGCCTCTCGGTCCCTGTTGGACTACTGCCCGTAGTAGACCTGGCTGGAACTGTAACTCTCCACAGCGCAGAGTCTCCTGAGCTCTGGCAGAAAACAAATAAAACTGGCAAAGTCTCTTTAAATATTCATAACAGCTACAGTACTGTAGCCTACTGTAGAGAGCATATTGACATCTCTTCTTCACATTTTAATATCATTCCTTAAATAATGCAGAAGGCTCCCACTACATTGTGGAGCTTTTAATTGAGGTTTGGTTTTTTGAGTAGTAGCCTATGTTGTGAGTGCTGTAATTGATCTTTTTTTTCACTGGTCTCCATGTTATGGCAAAATGGCGATGGAGCTGGTGTTAAGACAACAATTGAGGAGGCCATCAGGGCTCTAAATTAAAAACCAGCCAACCGGCCAAATGCTGGTGAAATCTCGGTTTAGCTGTTAGAAAAGACCAACTTACTAGCCACTTTGACCTATTAGCAAGTGTGTGTTTGGCCGGTGATGAATAAAGTTAATTTAGAGCACTGGTGGCCATGATAAATGTGCTCCATGATATATAGGCCTACAGAACACATGGCTGTTCATTGGTTTGCCATTTTTTATTTTTGCGTGTGTGTGTGTGTGTGATCCTTCCAACATGATATCCTTGCAGCACGGCACATTTAGTGTTTGCCAAAGATAACAGCTTTCTGTGATATCCTCAATCGCCCAGGGAAAGGTCCCCTCAGTATATGAAATATGATGGAAATATTAAAAATCCACCAGAGCTACTACTGTACATACAGAGCTGTGAACAACTGCGTAAATATGCCTCGACGTGAAGAAGGATGCCCATGTAACAGACCTTCCGACAAAGCCACGCAGACACCCTCGACTTCAATGTTTGCCCTCTTATCTTATGCACACACACAGCTCTCATACTTTATGTGAAATTTAGGCCTCGGTGCAGAGTCATGAGTAGGCTCAGGTCATCGTCAAAAAGCCATGCCACACAGCGGAAAGTGACACCCGATCTAGCGAGACACACACAGCCACTTATTATCACACCACGACACCTCTTTCAAAGCTTCATCTGTTATTTCCTTCTCCTTTAGATAGCGTGGTGGGCGGTAAGTATCTGGCAACCGTCTCCAACAGGTGGTGAGGAAAAGACAGCCATCTGACGCCACAGATTAGGTCTGAACTACAGTAGTACCCGGCGGACCAGAGGAACCATGTGTGTGCAGATCACAACTTCAACAACAGACCACCAAGGTGGTCACTGATTTTATGGTCTACAAAAAATTAGTGCATAAACACAACGCATCACAGTATGTCTGTGTTAAACACAGTTAAATGTTAAGCCATAGCGTAGAGCTGATCTTGACTGAAGTAGAGTTGAGCACATCACCCAACTTTGATTCAGGTACTCGAATACCCTGTATCTAAATAAGTGTTAGTCGCTTTGGATAAGAGGTTTCATCTCAGCATTTTCATTCGGAAATCAGGAAAGTACTCAAGACCCCTTCAATGGTTGAGAAGAACGCACTTTCGTTGATTTAGAGTTAATCATACACCAATATGCAAAAAACAAAAACAAAAACAGCCTTATAATGCCTTCAACTATGCATACGGTTTCTAACTGGTACAACACGCTCTCTCCTACTCCCCAAATTCCCCATAAAAAAGCCATAGAGGCAGGTCTCTGTTATAAGCCAAAACCTCTGAGCAGCACAGCACAAGAGAGCCAGATCACTTGCTGTAATGACTCCTTGGACAGTGGGAGTCTCTGCTTAAAAATGCACCATGGCAGACATTCAAATGATTCGCAAAGGTTTGTAATTGAACCGGTTAATCACCAAGACATAGGAACAGCCACAGCAAAAAGAACAAAAAAACCACCATGCACCAATATCCTCCTTTGCGTGGCTCTAGACTTTCAACAGTCCCCATATTGCCTTGAGCAATGCCATAAACATCAACAAAAATGTTTATGATGCAAATCCATCGGGTACAAAAGGCATGGCTGCAATCTGAGCAGGGCCGCGTTATCCTATGGTGCAACCGGTGCTGCAGCACCGGGCCCCGCCACTAGAGGGGGCCCCGGACGTCGTGAGATTGGAAAATATGAAACGATATTTTGAGACAATTGTACTTTTGACGCATTTCGCCATCCGTAGGCAAGCAGAGGCGCATATGCATATCTTGTCACCAGTCTAGACAGGCAGCTTGGGCCCCCCAAGACAGTAGCTGGGGAACAGTAGTGGCGATTTGTTATAAGTGTTCTTTCTTTTTAATTAATCGCTTGGCCCCCCTACTGAGCCTAGAATCGCCTCTGCATGCACGCAGGAATCGGAGATCGGAACTTATCATTTCAGTCAGATGCTTCTGGTTGTGTGCCACCAGTGAAAACGGTGGTCAATAATTTTATAGTTTGATGATGGGCTACTGTCTAAAAAAGATGTGAGAAACTCGGCGTCAGCACTTGCTTCAGATTGTACGGATAAACTTCAGCCCGGCATGGATTAACGCATTGAAGAGAAGGTTGGCAACGTTATCCATTTTTGTAATGTCAGTGTTATAATCGCTTTTTGTAATTGTTGCATAGCGATCATGGACTTGTGCAATCATGTAGGCCTAAGCTAAGCAAACAGAGCACAGCACACCAACCTAACTTTATCTTATTCTATTGTTAAAACATGGGGAAATAAACCACGCACCCAACTGCATTCGCGAAACAAAAGTCTTGCATGGCGCGGCGAGGAACACTTCTGAGGTGTTTTTAAAAAAAGTGTTCACAATAATGCTACGTAGCAAGTGCACCAACCAGCACTCAAAGTGAAAGTTCTGACAGTCTGACAACAAAGGGCAAGCCAATCTAGCAAACACTAAAATGATATAGGCTAGTTGCATTTTCCTAAAGCAATGTTATGGCCATTTCCCTAAAGCACTGTAGGTCTAATGTCGATGCTCTGTCAGCGTATATCTTTGCGTTCGGCTTTGTGTTCAGTTTAAACATGCCTGGGTACCACTCGCGGATTGTTCAGTTAGCAAGTGGCTCTTATCTGGGAGGGAAAAAAAACTTGCGTGATAGGCCTACATCCACATCTAAACATTTGGCCTACGAGTTTGCACCGTAATCTACTGTAATGATTGCACACTATTGCATTGTAATGCACCATCTAGTTGAAAACCGCTGACTTCTTAATTGGTAGCCTATATGGTACATTTTGAGGGGATTTCGTGACAGCTTCACTTTGCTGTGGTTCGCTGCTAAGGGGATTCCCCTTCCTCGCGTCAAGCGACAGCTGAGTAGACTACTTTCCTTTGACAGAGAGCCAGTCTTTCCAAGGCTATTGGAAGTTATATTAATTAACACGTGTTTCCCACAACGGTTTCGATTCGACAAATTGGTCGGCAGCAAAGTAGCAAAAATAAGAGACTTTTGGTTGTGCTTCTGTTTGGTAGTTCTAGCTGAGCCGACGTTTACTCTGCTAAACGGTAGTGCACAGAATCTCCTCCCTGTCAGCTGGCTAGGCTTCCAATGGCTTGCGTTGCGACTGCTGAACTCAGCAGGGGGTTCAGCGCACCCTTTTTTTTGTGTTGGAGTAGAACGTGTAGCCTGGGTTGTTTCGTGCGTTTTGAATAGGCTATGGCTCATTATAATGTGGTGTAGGGGCCCCGGATTGCGTCTGCACCGGGCCACGGCGAGGGTTAACGCGGCCCTGAATCTGAGGTAAATGTTGGGAAGGGACATGCAATACTTTACAACGCAGCAGAACAAGGGGATATTGAGGTTAGCGAAGGAAGGTAGGGTGGTGGTGGTGGTGGTGGTGGAGGTGGTGGTGGTCGGGTCTGGCTTTGGATTGATTGAGGTGATGATCCAGACAATGTGTGTGTGTGTGTGTGTGTGTGTGTGTGTGTGTGTGTGTGTGTGTGTGTGTGTGTGTGTGTGTGTGTGTGTGTGTGTGTGTGTGTGTGTGTGTGTGTGTGTGTGTGTGTGTGTGGAGGGGGGAGGGGGGGGGGTTGCACTCACATCTGGGAAAATCAATCAAGATGACTCAGACCCACACGGTCCACACACCGTAAAAATTGCAACCGTAAAAACTACAAACTGACAAATCTCTTGAACAATAAAAAAAGGAATAGGCCTACTTCGGCCCATGCATGAGCCATTAACCGTATTCATTTCTTTTTTTTTTAAAGAACAAGTCATGAATGATCACCTGATTAAATGTATGCTATAATGTTTGTATGTTATACTCGGGAATGTGTACATAATTTCTCCCAAAGGCGCTTTTCCAACCCAAGCATCTTATGATTTTTGAAAACCATCCCCGTCTCATCTACTTGGACTTCAACAGGCCCATTAAATAAAACGTCATGAATGATCACATGATTAAATGTTTGCTAAAATGTTTGCTTGTATGTTATACTCGGGAATGTGTACATCATTTTCCCAAAGTCGCATTTCCATCTTGTGATTTTTGAAAACCATCTCCATCTCATCTTGCCTGGCTCTTGCCCGATCTGTAGTTCCGCACAGCTTCGTGAGCTCCACTACTAGGTCTGGGAGCATGGAGCAGGATTCCATTTCTCGAGTCAGAAAATAATCTGAGCATTTATTGCTTCACTATCAACAAAGTCCTTCAAAATCGTTTTCTGTTGATCTCTACAGCATCAACAATATGTCCTGTCACTCCTCAATGCAAGCTGTCATTGATATTGAAGGAATAAATGCTCTGGACTTGAGAAATGGAATCCTGCTACTTGCTCCCAGACCTCCGTGTGTGTTGAGCACCACCAGGGGGCTTCAGATCTACACACACACACACACACACAGAGGTCTGGTAGGAACCAGGCTACGGCTCATCTACTTGGACCTCAACAGGCCCATTAAATAAAATGCCGTGACATCCCAGTGGAAAGAGTTCCATTCCTTTTTTTAAAAATAAAAGATATTTTTTTGGCCTTTTTGATTTTATGTATGATAGTATACATGGGTTCTCAGTGTTTATCAACACGATGTTATGAGGAGGGGCAAGACACTGGCAGCCAACCACGTGAGCTAATTATTTGGCCGACAGCGGTTTCCAACAATCAGAGATTGAGTTGTGCACAGCTAGGTTTGCGCAGTCAGGTTATAAACAAAATGTAGAACCCATGTATTGTGAAGATGGTGACAGGAAGTGAGAGGGGAGAGAGAAATGGGAAAGGGCCGGCAAAGGACCCGGGCTAGGAATCGAACCCGGGTCAGCCACTTGGTAGACGAGTGCCCTACCGTTTGGCCACGGCAGGACCAGAGTTCCATTCTTTACAGCAGTGGTTTTCAAAGTGGGGGCTGGGAACCCCTTGGGGGCTAGGGGTGCTGCGGCATGTTGACAGGAAAAACAAAATAAATAATTCAAGAAATTGAAAGGAGTGCACAGAAAAAGCTAATTAGCACCCTTTGTAAGGGGGGCCTGGCTGGAATCTACCTGTATATGAGGGGCCTTGTCATGACAAAGTTTGGGAACCTCTGCTTTACAGGAACCAGATAAGGAAAGAGAGAAGAAATGTAAAACAACAGAACATACACCAGAGATATACTCATAAGTTGAGGAGGAGCAAAGGCATGGGCAGGGCCGGATTAAGATGGCTTGAGGCCACTAGGCTACAGGTTGCTGTGGGCCCCCCTGGAAGGCAAATTTCTCGACAAAATTGCATAGGGTGTCATAATTTACAAGCTAGGAATTAAGGATAACATGTCATGCACTCAACATGAGACATGATTTTTTCAATACTGCATCCTATCACAATTCTGCAATTTTTCCACTTTCGGCCAATCAGGGGGCCCCTGGCAGGTGGGGGCCTCTAGGCTGCAGCCATATCTAGCCTGTGCATTAATCCGGCCCTGGGCATGGGCAACTCCTGTGTAAGTTTGGTCCATGTAAGATTGTGCATTTCTTCCATTTTTGGGACACACAGAGTACAGATGCTGATGATGCACATGGCATTTTAGGGCCAAGTTGCTTTAGGCAATAACACAGGTCCCTCTCGCTCTGATTGAATCACTGGAGCAAGGCACCTGTGGATGATTGGAACGTCTTCAGAGAAAATTCCGGGAGAGGGCCTGAACCATGCAGGTTGGGTGAAACAGCCCTGCAACAAGGCTGTGAAATGACCAACGTGTCATTCCTTCATAATAGCAATAGCAGTTACACTAATTACATTGAAGATCGCTAATAAGGTGATAATTGCATGGCAATTTCAATGTAATTTCATGGTAATATCTGTTAACCTAGTAATAAAATAACCATGCACTTACGTGGATTTCAATTACATAGAAAATAATTAGGTAGTTTTATGGAAAAAAACAAAAATTCAGGGCCGTAAATTGCATCACTACTTATTTTCCACTTAATTGCTTAATCATAAAGATACCATGATGTGATATAAAATGACTTAATTGTTAACAGTTTCGTTTTTTATTTCCTTTTAAAGCATGCCACTGTTGGGGTCGTTCTAATTTCAAAAGACAGCTGGTTCCAGCATTTGGCAGCATAGTGACTGAATGGTGGAACTGTCTCCCAGAGGCAGCAAAACTAAGCACATCTCTTGCAGCCTTCAAGAAGCAAGTAAAGACTCTCATGACTATCTACTCGACTAATGTTTGACCTGCCCTAGCCCCAGGCCAGACTCTTGACATGATATAGGTATATTTCCTGTGCACTTTGTATCTGCTAGTGATGTTGGCTATGATTGTGTCCTCTTTTGAAAGTCGCTTTAGTTATAAAGTGTCTGTCAAATGTAATGTAATGTAATGAATGCAATTTCACTGATAATGGTCTGACTGAGACTGAAACACTTGCACTTCATTTGAGTATAGCACTTTTATTTATTTTCCAAAATGCCGTAAAATGATATTATTGCAATGGCATTAGGGTGTGTGAGGTCCGCTGGCTTGCTCTCAGTATACACACCACCCACCAAGCATGAAATCCAAACACGCGATACCTTTACTGGAAAGAACATGAAATGCAATTTCATTTCACCTGTCTGGATGTTACCCCTGGCAGAACCAGTAAAGCACACGGAGGACCTAAGGAGTCTTTAGGATGATATTGTCAGGGAAGCCGACAAGGGGGTGGGGGGTGGGGGGTGCAAAGGGGACAGTTGTCCCGGGCCCAGGGACAGAGGTGGTCCAGAATTGGGTTCTCATTACATTGGCCCTTTAAGGTGTCTTTGTCCTGGGCCCTGCCAAAGCTGTCAGCGGCCCTGGATATTGTTATTAGTGGGGTCGTAGGCATGTGCATTTTTTCTCAGTCATTTCAAATTTGTGTTAAAGTTTGGTTTTCACTCCCAAGTTGAAGTTTAGGGTCTATAGAACAATTTGGGTTCGAGTGTCAAACACACAGATAACAAAATGGCCTGCGGGGGGCGCTCTAAAATATATAAACTGCTATAACTTTTTATTAGTTTAACCAAATTTAACATATGAGGTATGCATGGATTCAGCATTAAGAGGAGGAGCTGGTGAGCTAAGTATTTGGTTACCAGATTAAAGACACACTATGTAATAAACACACTTTTAGCCCATGGACAGCAAAATTCAGGGTTTTTTAAGATAAAGGGTGGAAATGCCCTCCAAGTTGCAATGAAACATCATTTATTGTTACAAGTTATTGTAAATTAAACCTGGTATATCATTCAACTTGATTTGTTCAGAATATCCCTGAAGCACAAAGATACCTAGGATACCTATATGCAAATATGGCTGCATAAAGCCTATGTGATATTTAGGACCCAACTTGCAACTTTGAGTTTATGAATTTAGGATCACGAGTATCACATTTTTTCCGATGAAGCCATATTCTATTCACACATAAAATCACAAAAAAAAAATATATCTGGAAGAAAATAAATCAATAATAACAATAATAATAATAATAATAATAATAATAATAATAATAATAATAATAATAATAATAAGACTGCATTTCCGGAGAGACAATGCTATTGGTATGCTTGCGGATTATGCACACACACACACACACAGAGCTGTTGTATACACACACAGAAACATGAGGGTGTGTGTGTCTGTGTCTGTGTGTGTGTGTGTGTGTGTGTGTGTGTGTGTGTGTGTGTGTGTGTGTGTGTGTGTGTGTGTGTGTGTGTGTGTGTGTGTGTGTGTGTGTGTGCGACAGAGAGAGAGAGAGAGAGATGTGTGTGTGTGCGTGTGCATGTGCGTGCATGTATGGAGATGCTTCAGGTGCCTTTCAGCAATGGGTGGGTAGGGAGAGGTAAGGGTGGGATTCGAACCTGCAACCCTCTGACAGACCAACACCCTACCCAGTAGGCCACTGCCACTTACTGACAGCAGAGGTCTAAAGTTCTACAAAGCTACATGTGTGTGTGTGTGTGTGTGTGTATGACTGAAGATTCTAAAGGTGACAGTTTGGCAGTCAATAGCTGAGTAATATGTGCAGCCTTATTTTTACGCTGTCATATCTCCAAAAGTTTTGCAAGTTGTCAGATGATATTGACACACAAATGGCACAAACCTGCTCTTCATGTCAAAGCTGAGATCACTTTTCTTGGCCAAATGGTTCAGTCAAAAAATGGACATATTCAGGCCTATGCGCTGAGCTGTTCACACATTTTTTTGTAAGTGAATGGGGTCACATCATAGGGATTTTAAAACTGCTCTCTTTGAAACATTTTTAAGAGTTGGCTTATGATCTCCACACAGTTTGTATTCAGAGCCAATACCTCTCTGACAATGCCTTTACCTAGTTGATACAAAAACCCCAGGACAGGTCACCTCTCACTCTAACTGCCACAGTTTGTGACATTATCATCTTGACCATTGTACCATTCATTTCAATGAGGGGGAAAACAGAGAGAAAACTGAGGAAAAACAAGTCTGGTGAACGAATGAAAGGGGGTAGGCCAGCGAAAAATACTCCACCCTGAGACCTTTTCGAGCCGTTCGTTTTGGCACTCGAAACTTGTCTCTATCTCGAACGCTGCAACGATTCAAAGCCGCCGTACGAATGGCGATTCCCATATGCCGGAATGGAAAAATGTATAATAATAATAAACTGTTGATGAACAATTAATATGCTTTCCCGCAAGCATACTAAATAAACTGTTGGAGAACAATTAGTATGCTTGCTGGGGGCAAGCAGAGGCCTTTGGCAAGCATGCTAAATAATACTATAGGACTATTTCATACATGGTAGACACAATATTCTGCTCTGGGAACTGTCCATTTGTTACGTAGTTGACAGGAATGAAAACCGTTCTTATTATCTGCATTTGCCAGAAATGCCTGCCAATCTGGTAACAAATGAACAGTTCCCAGATTTGGACTACACTACCAAAGCAATGCAGTTGCCAAAGATGTTTTCCAACTAGAGGTGAAGTGCAGCTGTACTAGTACTTGTACAAATAGACCTGCCAGATCTCGGTGCAAGTGCATGAAGGCAGAGTTAAAGTGCACACGTCTGTGCAAGTGCACATACAATTTCTAAGACTGACCACTGACTGTTTTTGCATGTGTTCTCTGTCATAGTTATTGTAGAGTGGAGTATTGGAATAAATGTTAGCCCTATGGTCTTCTGTTTACTTTTTGAATGCAAGAAAAAATGATGTTCCCCATAGTATTTGTCATCATCATCATCACCAGTATTACTATTATTATTATTGTTATTATTATTATTATTGATTTACTTTCTTCCAGATATAAAGTGGTTAAGTTGTGAATAAAATGATAGCTTGATTGAAAAAAGCTGGTACTCATGATCCTAAATTCATAAACTCAAAGTTGCAAGTTGGGTCCTAAATATCACATAGGCTTTATGCAGCTATATTTGTGTATATGTATCCTAAGTATCTGTGTGCTTTTGGGATATTCTGAAAAAATCAAGTTAAGTGATAACCCAGGCTTTATTTACAATAAATTGTAACAATAAAATATGTTTCATTGCAACTTGGAGGGCATTTCCACCCTTTATCTTAAAAAAGCCCGGATTTAGCTGTCCATTGGCTAAAAGTGTGTTTATTACATAGTGTGTCTTTAATCTGGTAACCAACTATTTAGCCCACCGGTTTCTCCTCTTCATGCTGAATCCATACATACATCATATGTTAAATTTGGTTTAACTAATCAAAAGTTATAGCAGTTTATATATTTTAGAGCGTCCCCCGCAGGCCATTTTGTTATCTGTGTGTTTGACACTCGAACTCAAATTGTTCTATAGACCCTAAACTTCAACTTGGAAGTGAAAACCAAACTTTAACATTAATTTGAAATGACTGAGCTTATTATGACCCCACTATATAGCTTATCTGCCATAATTTAATACCTGGGCCATTTAGCGGCTTGTAGACAACGAGAAGAGTTCTAAACTCAATTCTCACTCAACCTCACTGTGAGCAAGTGCAAGGATGTAACACTGGAGTGGTGTGATTTCTTTCCTTGTTTTGGTTAGAATTCTAGCTGCATTTAGGATTTGTTGCACCTGTCTGAGTGACTTTTGGAAAAGGGCTAACCTGCTTCATCTGCATTAACTTAACTGGCATCCCGGCCCTGCTGTGGCCATCCAGTAGGGCACCCGCCTACCGTGCGGCTGACCCGGGTTTGATTCCCGGCCCGGGTCCTTTGCCGACCCCTTCCCGTCTCTCTCCCCATTCGCTTCCTGTCTACCTCTCATACTGTCCTGTCCATAATAAAGTCTAAAAAGACCAAAAAAAATATTTAAAAAAAGAACTTAACTGCCATGCCATTCCTACCAATAGGGTTCAATATGATATCGGTCCATCTTTTGCAACTATTACAGCTTCAACTCATCTGGAAAGGCTGTCCACAATGCTGAGGAGTGTATTCATACAGGCATTTTTGACCATTCTTCCAAAAGTGCACTGGTGTGGCCTAGGGCGCCAAATGTCTTGGGGGCGCCAAGTCCCACAGAATTAAAACATTAAGCGAAATAAAGCATTAAGTTGTATGTATATTGACAATTATTATTAATTAATAGGTAGTAGATCAACTGTGCTCGATCAGATGTATGACACCATGTTTACACATGCCAATTTCTAATTCCACCAAAAGCAAGGAGGGGTGCTCGCCCAGGGCACCAAATTGACTAGAACCAGCCCTGGTGAAGTCATACACTGACGTTAGTCGTAAAGGCCTGGCTCTTAGCCTCCGCTCTAATTCATCCCAAAGGTGTTCTATTGGGTTCAGATCAGGACTCTGTGCAGGCCAGTCAAGTTCATCCATTACCATAGTCTGTCATCTGTCTTTATGGACCTTGAGTTTAGAAATGGGATGGCAGTTATATTCACATGTGAATCAAGGCAGGTTAGCTCATATTTTTGGTACATGGAGACATACTGAGGCATAGAGGGCAAGAGAGAGGGAGAATACCAAAGTAGGACTAAATCATTTGCTAGCATTATGAGCAGGGCTGGACTGGGGGAGAAATAGGGCCAGAGCACTTTTGGCTTAAAGGGGCCCCTCATAATTAGCGGCACAGAACTGACTCACCGGTGGGCCCTGCACCCTCGTGGGCTTAAACAATTTTTTTTTTGAAAATAGAGGCCCATGAGGGTGCGGAATGCCTGCTATGCCAGATGGCCAGTCCAGCCGTGATTATGAGTACTGCTGTAGTATTGAAATGTCGATATGGTGATGATGGAGCGAGGAAGTTCACCTTTGGAAGATGATGCACATAGGCCATTGGTTTTTCAGAAGTGAATACCTGCTGGTGACCACTTGCTTGACTGGAAATGAAGTTCCGACTCCCATGGTTTGAGGTAACCAGAGGGGCAATCCAATCTGTCCGAGAGAATTCAGGCGATCAATATCTGGACACAAAGGCCTTCTGTGCATTGCAGCAAAGACATTGGACCAAATAGAAGCATATTGCTAGCACTGCTGTTAGACATTTTATGTTTTCTGACATCAGCCACCATCATCACCACCAAGTGTCTTTTTTTGCCTGTCTCATTGGCAAAATGTACTATAGGATGATGACTTACAAAAAAAGAGGTGACCTTTCTTTGAAATGGCAAGGTGTCCTAGAGTAATCAGTCATGACTTGAATAAAAAAAATTATAGAAATAAATTTTCATTTTATTAGGGTGTTGTTGTCACATTAACGACTGGGAGTTAACCACCTGTTGGTAGGCTTGTGAAATGCTCCAGTCTATCTGGTAAGATTAAAAGAGTATTTAGCGCGTGTGAGTGGTCAACAACGTTTCAAGAATTGGTCATGACCTGAGTTTGTTTTCCAACCTTAAGGCAAAAGTGTCTTCAATCCTCTTGCCTTTTTTATCAGCGACTGAGTGAAGACCAATTAATGATTCAAAGGGAGGTCTGACGGCGCAGCTCTAGTCCGTATAAAAATGCCTGCACATCGCAGCATCTAGTCAGTGTGGATCTTGGCACTGAAGTTCAGACAGCCGTTTGACAATATCAGTGCAGTTTCGTGCGCGTTCAGTTGTTTTGTTTTTTATAGAGAATAGACATGCTGAACATAGAAATGGCTAAACTTGCTGTCTTGGCAGTCATCTTATACGTTCAGGTGGAAGGCTCATTTGGGTCTTTGGAGGATGACCGGGATATTTGGTCACTGGAAAGCTGGCAGGTAATACGCACTGATCGTACGTCCTGGAAACCCGCTTCGGGCTGCGCCTCTTCAGTAATCCGTGCGTAAATCATGTTGCGCGCTTAAATGCAACACGTACTATGAGGTGTCAGATGAAACTTCTATTCACTGTGGAAACAGACGTTTCTTATTTATTTATTTTTTTTTTTTACAGTTTTCTGTACTATCATGAGTAGGACGCATTCCCTTAAAATATCTGTAACAATATTGTTGAAATTAATTTTACCACCAGGAGGATCCATCGGACAGTGGCGTTGCCATGCGTATTGCTGATCTCATGAAGAGGTCGAAGTCTCATCAGTTCCATGGATTGATGGGCAGAAGTTCTGGTAATTAAAAGTAACATCCTTAATAATTATGTTCATTGAGTCATCGTCTGTAACATCTCGTTGATAATGTCCCTTTCCTTTGTTCCATGCACTAAGATGTCCAACCTGTGCGTCTTGGTCGAAAACGTAAGTTGTTCAGTTTGAGTAGTCAGTAATTAGATGGTTGAACACTAGGCTACTATATCGTGTACTTTTTCAATAACATTATAAAACGAAATTTAACTGCAAATATGTCCAATCAGGTAATAAAGGGGAGATGTTTGTCGGTCTGATGGGCAGGAGGTCTTCGAGTGGAGGTAGGCTAGCCTACTGCTTGTGGAGAGCAGTAGAATTACTTTTTAGGCTATACACGTTTACTTTACCCACTGCATCTCCGTTCTCTCATGTCTTACCTACTCTAATACTGTTTTGTATGTCTTCATCCATACAGAGGTACAAAGGGAATGGGAGAAACCACCAAACTACTACTAAAGATGCCACGGACGGACTTGAAACACCTAAAGCTAGACAATTCTCTCTACAAAATCTGACCAATACGCAGCCGGTCATTATTCCAATACAATGTTAATCCTTACATAAAAAGACAGCCACGGTCTAAGGTGCATTTTATAAATGAACGTGAATCTGTATAGGTCTGCACAACTGTCATATCCGTGCAAATCTAAATGATCAGATTATATTTGTAAATAATAAGGTATGAACTGATGAACAGAGAAGGATGTCTGATTTCCAATACTAACAATAACCTGTTTGTCTTTATTTGGGTGACATATTTACTTTCTTTCTTGGGTAACATGTTTACTTTCTTGTTTGCACTTTCGTTTCACTTACATACTACATCACTGATTAAATGTACTGGCTTTATCAACAGATTCAATATTGTTGGACTATAATGATTAAAAAATATTTTTTGTTCTCCAAAACCTTGTGTATTGCATTATTCTCATTGAATATTATCAACATGTTTTGGAAAGATATGAACAAGGGGTGATCTATTATTAAAGGCAAGACATGCACAGATGTATTGTTTGAGCTGAAATGTTTTATTGGGGTAAGAGGCAAAAGCAGGTGTGTGCGGAGCACAAATATAAATCAGATATAGTTTCTGAGTAGGCAAGAAAACTGATCACTAACACAACCACCACATAGGGGGCAAATGCACTCTGTCTCCAATTTCTCATGACTAGGGACAACAGCTTGAGTTCTGTAGTGAAACATAAGTGTGAACGACATAACAGGTCCTTTGCTTTGTACCGCTGCCACAGACATGACATGAAAGCCTTGAACATCCAGTGTGGGATTTTAACATTTTAATTTCCAAAAAATACAATGAGTGATCATTCACAAATTTGGTCTTTTTCATGAATATCAAGGCTACAAATTAAATAAATTAATATTTTATTGGTCTGGTGAGGTCTGATGGTCTGATGAGGTTTTGCAGCCAAAGATGTCTATGATGTCAAAAATGTCACACAAAAACCACAATGAATGACTTTGGAACTGATGGTGGTGGCAAATAGTCATGTAAAAGATGACATTTGTGAACCGGCCCCATAAATTATGGAAATATGCTAGCCTGTCTGTCGCGACCTTTTGAACTCTCATTAAGACTGACCAGATTGTCATTACTCATTAGCCATCACAGGTAGGATGGGTGGTACCAGAAACAAACTACTAAAACATTTTACACACCGGACCTTTCAGTCCTATCTGTTCAGATGGAAAAGACCAAAAGACCAGTCAAAACACATGCTGTGAAGTTGTTACTTTAGCACATATGAATCAATGTAGGGCATTTCAGCTGACCTACATTTTCAATCTGCACCCCCTGTGATGTATGTAACTTTTGGAGTCTGATCAAAAATATATTTCTGCATGGCTCAACAGTTACAAAGTGGAATGCATATACTGTAATTGCCAACGATTAGAACTGATATATTCAGCTGCTGGTACAGTGACACAGACAACACCTTTCTATAACAACTGAATCATATGGGTTGCCAAGTTTGCTAATCGTTGTGCAGCAAAGTGGGAAAAAAACGTCAAACTTCTTAGATAACAGTCTATGACTATGATAGGCTTTACTTTAAATAAAGTTTAAATTATAATCTATATCACTCTAAAATGCATCAATCATTATATCAGGACAACTTGTAACAGCAATAGACCTACAGTAGCTTATACTGTATACAATACAGTATACAGATACACTGTCTATTACTATTGCCCTAAAGAGTGAGCTAAGACTAGACAATCAAAACCGCATAATACAAACTCCCTTTGCGACAGTATATTCTCCATAGAGTGCTTGATAAAATAAATAAAACATAAATTTGATGGAATATTGACAAAGAACGAATAAAACACACAGTGGATTAAAAATTAAATTCCTGGGAGTACACATAAACAAAGAAAACTACATATTGTATGCAAGTCAAATGTCAAAATGTCAATTTTCATGTAAAAATATTAATTTAAAAAGTCATCAGTGGTCATTTAGTGCACACCAATGTCCAACTACAGTATCTCTTTAAAGAGGCATATATCTTGGGATTACAGTCCTCAAACACTGTTTTACAGTGGGTATAATAGGGATTGACAGCATAAAGTGTGAGTCAATTGGTCGCATAAAGTGCTAAATAAGTCAAAAGGCTGATAACAGTGGTCCTTCAGTGCACACAGACCATGTCCAGCTATGTCTTCAAATAGGCATACGGGGCTTTATTAAAGGTAGAGATTGTACTTTGTAGTTTACTTCCAGAATTTATGCTGCCCATTCAAAAATGTTATCTTGTTTCATGACTATTTTCCACCACCATTCTTTGTGGATCTTCTTTGGAATTTTGATTTTGAAATTCCAGTAATAGACAACTTAAGCTGCAAAACTTTGGCCAGACCAGTAAATATTATTAGCATATTATATTCATGAAAATATCCAATTTCGGAATAGGAACCTTGGTTGCAATTGCAATGGACATATGCAATGCCTACTCTGGCCACAATCTTACATACTCTATCTTTACACAAAGTAGCCACGTAAGTCACATAAAGTGCAAAATAAGTCAGCTGATATCTAAATTGTAGTGGAAATACCTTTCTTTGGGGCCTGGATGCCATCACCAATTGATAATGACAAAAAGTGCACGTTCTTAGATATAATAGAGGAATGAAACATGTGACAGACCAGCTTATGAAAGGCCTTCCAAAGACTTCAGCATCCACCCTGTCAGGGCCATCCAATTTAGGCTGAAAGAAAACATGGAAAGGACCTACTAGCTTGATTGGGTCCAATTGCATCTCTCTCCAGTGAACAGTGAGAGCTATTAATGCCATATGTGCCACAAGATTCCCTACCACGAAAAAAAAAAAAAAGATTCCCTACCACAAGGGTGCCCAACCTTTTCCACCTTGGGCCGACAGGTTGGGAACAGGTTGGGAATCACTGCCCTACAACATTACTGTTTAAATCAAGCATAACAGTGAGGGAAGCTTGGTCCAACAAAAGATACAGTAGGAAAGATAGGGTTTAGATGTGCAAGTAAATGGCATCACTTGCACAATGCAATCACTTCTATACACGGAAAACTGTAGGATCACCAACTGAAAATGAAGGGCAAGATCTAATCCTAGCTGTGTGTGTGTGTGTGTGTGTGTGTGTGTGTGTGTGTGTGTGTGTGTGTGTGTGTGTGTGTGTGTGTGTGTGTGTGTGTGTGTGTGTGTGTGTGTGTGTGTGTGTGTGTGAGACGGCTTGCCACTGCCACCCTAGGAGCCCTTGGGTGGGCTCCATTTTAAGGCTCCTGGATCAATGGTCTTGCTTTTCCCTCGTTTGGACTCTTTGGCAACCCAGTCGTCAATTAGGTCCTAGATTTAAAATAAAATATCAGTGTAAGGATCTTCGTAGAATTTGAGGTATACAAACAAAGTGATTATATGTCTTTATATACATATTTATCATTTATTTTCCCTTTTAAAAGCACACACACATGTCTCAAGAGTTAGTCTAGGTAAGGCAGTAAAAGCACTATATCTTCACAGCAATTTCATGCATGAACTTAATGTGCCTGGTGTGTATCTGCTATGTACACAGACAGAGTCATACCTGTAAAAAGGGAAGAAATCTGGTGCCACACGGATGTCTTTTTAGTTATTTCTTCTTCATCTTTAATTACAGTGCATTAGACTAACGTTTCGACAAAACGTGTTCATCAGAGTCCTGGCTGACACTTCATAATAACCTTCCGGTGGTTAATGTTTAGTGATGGTAAGCAGAGGCGCGTCTTGCCACCAGGCAAGGCAGGCAACCGCTTGGGGCCCCCAAGCCCCTAGATAATGAATGACAGCCCACATTTTACCACAGTAGTGGCGATTTTGGTTCAAATGTGCATTCTTTTGCATTTTCGCTTGGGGCCCCATCTGACCCTAGAATCGCCTCTGATGGTAAGGTATTATTATGTCGCCCCGAAAATTGGGGGGTGGGGGGCATAAGCTCTGCTGCATGATCGTGATTAATAATCGGGATCGTGATTTTGATCTAAATAATTTTCCATAATCATGCAGCCCTAATATATTATTGTCATCAGCAAATGTTTAGTAAGTGTTATACAATTGATTTAATAATGATATATCAACGCTTATAATGGTATTATAGATGCACAGCAAACCATTAGCTGACCATAAGTTAACCATTTCTGCGGAAGGTTATTGTGAAGTGTTACCGAGTCGGGTAACTAAATAGACATCTGCGTGGCACCAGATCTCTTCCCCCTTTTTAGTATTGTCTGGTCCTACGCTGGTTGCACCGGATTGCCACTAGTACGTGATTCCCTTGTTCTACAAGAATCAACGAAAAGGGGGCGCAACTTGCATCAAATTGTTTTCTTTATTAATTATTAATAAACTTTATTGATTTATTATTCTTTATCAATAAAGAAAACAATTTGATGCAAGGTGCGCCCCCTTTTCGTTCATTATAAGTGTTTTATTTGGGCCAGCACCCTTAAAATTAATCAAGAAGCCTGACTGAGACCTGCTACCTGCCATCCTTGTTCTACAAGAGCCATACCTGTCTCTTAAGCACCAGGTGTTTCCCCTTCCAGTATTTCAGCATCTGAAGGGACTGCAAGGTACTGACAATGTCCACTGGGTTCACTGCAGTCTCCTGGCTGATTTCTGTAAAACATGGTCACACATCCAAGACATACATTTCTTGAAAAAAAAGATATATATTTTTTTATGGGCCTTTTTGCCTTTATTTCAGACAGGACAGTGAAGAGCGTCAGGAAGCGAATGTGGAGAGACGGGGTAGGGATGGGAAATCACGCAGGCCGGATTCGAACCATGGGTGCAACCCTTTGGCATGCAAGCCCAAATGTGGGGCGCTTAGCGCGCTGTGCCACGGCGCCCCCTACCAAGACATCCATTAACGTCACAGGCAATCGAATGGCACCAGATTCTGGCAGGCGGGCCCTTGTCTGTAGAATACTGAAGAGAATGCTGATGGCTCCAGAGGATTCTGTGGTACCGCTGCCAAGGGGCCAGTCAAAGAGAGGACACGGCTTTGAAGCTCAAGTAGTAAACTTGGGGTAATGGACCCATTAGCTTACAGTAATGCACGTCTCCTGCTCTTACCTACAGTATATCATGAAGCGCACACGTCACATCCACACATTTAACAGCATGATTTCTTAATTAAGCCATGAAAAGTCATCATTTCCTGGCCCTGCTATGGCCTAACGGTAGGGCACTGGGTTACTATGCCGGCGACCCGGGTTTGATTCCGGCCTGGGTCAATTGCCGAACCTTCCCTGTCTCTCTCTCCCCGCTCAGTTCCTGTTCCTCTATAACTGTCCTGTCACAATAAAGGCATAAAAAGCCCAAAAAATATATTTAAAAAAATGTCATAATTCCCCCCCCGGGAATCAATAAAGTAACTCTACTCTACTACTCAACAATACAATGACACAAACACAGTGTACTGTATGTAGAGATCACTTAAGTACCTGTACGTGTATTTGGCAGCTTGGCTCTCTCACCTTTGATGGAGACCTCTTTGCCCTGGAAGTTGTGCAGGTATCGTAGCAGCACCTCCTTCCAGTAGCTCCTGTAGCTGATGAGGCCCAGATCAGACAGAGGCCTCTCAGGGGAGCCCACCTTCTCCTCCACCTTGGACAGCAGGTAGCCTGACGAAAAGGAAGAAAGGAGTCGCACACAAGAGCTGAATGCAAAATCAAAAACTGTTTGAAACAAAGCAGAAAAAAGTAGATAAAACCGACAGACAAGGGACAAACGTTTCGGGTCTAGCCCATCATCAGTGTTCCCAGTTTTCTAAAGACGCGAAACACTCAAGATAAGACATTGGTGCGGATGCCACCCCACCACTGCAGCAGGTAGCCTGCACATGAGAACCAGCAGGCACATTAACATTAACAGGCCCATTAACATTAAAGGTGGACTACTGTGTAATATTTTTAGTAGTTTATTTCCAGAATTCATGCCGACCGTTCACAAATGTTACATTTTTCATGGATACTTAACACCACCATCAAATTCTGAGTATTCATCATTATGACTGGGAAAATTGCACTTTCATACATGAAAACGAAACGGGGATCTTCTCCATTAGCCACCATTTTCGAATTTCCAGAAATAGACATTTTCAGCTGAAAAACTTTCTGTACTTTGGTAACACTAGCAAATATTAGTTCAATATTTAGTAAAAATTCATGAAAAGATCAAATGTTGCAGTAGACAACAGTTTCAATGACCAGCATAGTAGCAAAACCTACTCCGGCCACCAACCTACATGGTGCACCTTTAATAGGCACGTTAACATTAACAAGAACAGATAGACATTTTACATTTAAACATACTTATTGAAAGAGGTGCTATAATTATTGCTATGTTATCCTTTAAAACATCAACACATGGCTGTAGTATAGGTGGGTAGACTGCTTGTTCTGGGTGAACTGCTTGGCATAAATAAAGAAATCTTGAGTCCATGATTACAAAAAAGAAAGAAAAAAAGCACAGTGTGGAAAGCATCCATGTGGAAACCTATACTCACTGAAGTCGATGAGCATTTTCCCGAAGCCCTGTCTCATGTACTGAGGCATTGTAAGGATACAGGAGACGTTGTAGTTCAGGAATGAGTTCTTCTCCTTCACGGGGAAAATATCAGTGTTAGTATAACTCATAGACCTATAATGAACGCCATTCCACCAGTGGAACGCTGTTTTAGACATAGAAAAGTTAACCACCATAGCACTACACAACTATGACATAACACAAGGCCTTTAGTAATACAGTACGACTTGGTCATTGCCATTCTGCTGACGGCAAATTTTCAACACCATGTTTTAACGGGTTAAAGAGTTGAATTTAACCCCATTTCAGATAACATTTGGTCCAACTAAAAACAGGTGTTCATTTTACTGTTCAGTCAGTGTAACAGTTTCAGAGTTAACTCTACTCAAAACTGTGTAAAAGTAAGACCCATAGAGTTGAAATCACAAAGGCCAACAGCAGAATTTTAAGCGATTTCATTTGGATTACTGTGTATGAGTTTACTCTGAACTATTGACATCCCATTTTTATATTTTTTTATACAACACAGCAGAACACTATTACAAGTAGCCTAATAATTAGTTGAGAATTTCTACTCTATTCAAAAATTGGTGTGGTTTTCATTAGCCAGTATGTCTTCACCTTGGAAAAGTATCCCACGAGGTGGCACCCTGTGTTGTCTGCTTCAGTCATTACATAGAAGAGAAAAGGCTCCACGTCATAGTAAAGTGTCTTATGGTCCAGAAACAGCTTTGCCAGAAGGCACAGGTTTTGACAATAGATCTGTAATAACAACATGTCAACACACGTTTATATCCAACAGTTTTCAAAACACAGTCACAATCTAGACTGATGATGGTAGGCAAATAGCTTGAGCACAGAGGAGTCAGTGGACAGATGGGCAGATCTGATATCTGGAAACATCTGGAAATAGATATTTCTGGAATCTGGAAACATCTGAAAATAGATATTTTATACATATTTTATATACATTTTATATACTTTTATATACATGTTATATATCTTTCACAAAATAATATGCAGACTCCATGAGACCCAGTGATTTCACAATGAAATTCTCACAGTAAACAAAATGAATCAAGAATACTGCAACTCGTAAAGGCAAGCTAATAACAACCATATGACGTCAGCTCTACCTTGTTTTTCTTGCCATCCACCTCAAAGACAGAGATGCTGCCTTTTCTGTAGATCTCGTCTCCTGGAGGGTGCTTCCACACACACTTGGCCTATAAAGGAAGAAGGGCCCATGATAGTCCCAAGTGTGCAGTCAAGACAGATGGATAAGACAGACTACAATGCGCCTGAGATAAGAGGGAAATCACCCCAGACTGTTAGACTTAGATTTGGTGCATACTTTATGCCAGTGAACAACTTGATTTGCAACATGACTCAAGATTCTGCCTGTGCAAAGGAAATTAATTCTTTTTAGTACTAGGTTAAGGGGGTTGATGTAGTTGATACTTCCTGACGCATTCCTGGCATTATACGTCAATGCGTAACAAAACGCATCCCCTGAGTTTTTGATACTTGATGTGCTTTCATGCATCGTCATTGAGGGAGACACTTGAGTCACATATTACAGCATGTTAATGTGCATTTTTTTTAACCCATTTTAGCCTGGTGCTGCGTATACGCTGCATACAGGCTCTTGAGATTTGAGTGTTTTTATTTAAAAATGTGGGTATGTTAGAGAGCTAAATGAACACATTCCAATGCAAAACAGGGTTCCTAGCTTTTAAATGCAACTTATTTCTTGTTTTATGTGCTTCAGAGGCTGAGATATATACAGAAGGTTTTAATAGGCAGAGGTCACATTTTCCCAAAAAGGGCTTAGGCATTCAGCAGGTGTTTTTTGCAGGTGCCTCAGGCTAAAATGGGTTAAAGTGCATTAGCTTGCACTGCTTGCATTGACAATATGAGACTCCTAAGTCTGTAATTTGAATATATCAATACAAAAAAATTAAAACAGCTTTTCTGAGACATCCAGGTCAGGGCTAATATAATATAGTATACTACCATGTGCCTCCGCAGAATGGTCTGGCTCTTCATGTACTTGAGGCAGAACTCGCACATGTAGAGGCGTCCCAGGCGTGCGTACTCCTCGGGGTACGGCGAGTGGTACCAGGTGTCCAGCTCGTAGCGGCCAAACACCATGGTCTTGATCATGTTGCTGCCCTCCGACACCTGGTCTTGCAGCCGGAGCTTCTCCTGCACAGGGAGGGAGGGAGCGAGGGAATAAGAGAGAGAGAGAGAGAGGAAGAAGATGAAAACGAAGAAGAAGAAGATGAAGAAGAAGAAGATGGAGAAGAAGAAGAAGAAGAAGAGGAAGAGGAGGAGGAAAAAGAAGAGGCCTTACTAACAGTGCTGAAGATGACTGATGGAAATGTAATTTTGGAAAGGTCTCTTTTTCACTTCAAAGAAATCAAGTAGGCAAGAGTAAACTCATACTGAGACGGAGATTAAAATAAAGGGAAATGCAAACACAAACCAAGTCTGAAATAAAAATAACCTGGTATTTGGCTGGTTATGCATGTGAAGTTTTGTATGATATTATCAGGGTGAAAAGAAATGAATAAAGTGGCAATGTAAATAAAGTCAGAGCATACATGGAAGATATGGCGAACTTATTCTTGAAAAATAAGGGTTGAGTGTTTCTCAGTGTTGGACTATGGGGCAATTCATTCAGAGACCACCATTTTGTTTCAAAATGGATGCCACTTTAACCCCTTAGTGCAGAGCCTATGTTATAACCTTACTGTCACTACTTAAGGCCCTCTGTACTGTCATAGCTATGTTGTTATGATTTAGTTCAGTATTTTCAGCACATAGTGAATAGGCCTGCCGGCGACCCCATCTGCGGTAAGAGGCTAAGTCCATTGCACCACCAACCCATCCAGTCATAATAACCAGCGATCGGACAGTCAACTCGATCAGAAGATTGGCCTTCGTCAGATGACCAAGACAGGCAGGCTTTACAGGGGGGAGAGCACATGAAGGCAAGGCGGAGGAGGGGCAGGGGTGTGAGAGAGAAGAAGGGACAACAGGAGGATGGAGGGATAAGGCGATGAGTTTTCTCTCTTACAAGATCATCCGAGGCACGTGCCTGGGCTTTTCGAAAGAGCTCCAGGTCGTAATCACTAGTGATATTCTCCAGCACGGGCTCACGACTGCCAGCATGGGTGTGCCGATGGTCCTGAGAGAGGGAGAGAGAGAGAAGAGAAGAGAAGAGAAGAGAAGAGAAGAGAAGAGAAGAGAAGAGAAGAGAAGAGAAGAGAAGAGAAGAGAAGAGAAGAGGAGGAGGAAGAAGAAGACGGGATACAGAAATAAATGGGGAGAGATGCACAGAGAAATAACATGAATGAGACAAGCATGAATAAGACAGCAGATCATTCACTGTCCATCAACTGCCCTTTTTCATCAACGTTTTCAGCATGGTCATCATGGACATTCGTCAACACCGCGGGATACTCTAGAATCCCTACACTTCGGTTCCTGTACTGATTTAGGACAAAAGAGGAGAACAGGGCTACAGGGCAAGGTTGAATGAAAGCAGTGTGATGTAGATAGACCACGAGTGATTGAAGTGGTCATCATCAGATCCATTGTGCTTCAGCTGCATGGTTTTGGATTACCATCGTCATGGAGTACATGACACTGATAGGCACGTGTTTGAAACTCTCCAAGAATATGTCCAATGTTTTTTTTGCCAGTGTTGGTTTGTTCATCTCTGTTTGTTAGAGATTTTGCGCAACATGTCATTCATTATTCTGCCTGAACTATGGTAGGATGGTTGGAAATGGGCCATATTACAATGGACAAGGGATCAAAGTTTGGTGGTATTCAAAGGCAATAACCCTCTCAACATCTGGATTTCGGGCCCTACCATGGCCTAACGGTAGGGCACTCTTCTACTGTGTGGCCGACCCGGTTTCGATTCCCGGCCTGGGTCCTTTGCCGGCCTTCCCCATATCTCTCTCCCCACTCGCTTCCTGTCACCATCTTCACTATACTATCACAAATAAAGTCAAAAAGACCCAAAAAAATCTATTAAAAAAAACATCTGGATTTCTAAGGATTCTTTAATGTAGTGATCATAGAGATTATCACATGTGCCATCATAGAAGCCAGCTCTCTCCGTCTCTGCTTTTGAGGTGTAGCCCCATAATGCAGATCGTTCCATCAGTGAAACGCTGTAATAGTCATTGGAAAGTTAACTAGCGTAGTACTACATTACCATGACATAACACAGGGCTTTTAGTAATGCACTACGACTTTGTCATTGCCATTCCGGTAACAGCAAATGTATAACGCAGTGTCTTAAACGGTTACATGCTACAGGGATAGAGATTCAGCCCTATGCTTTGTTCACATACTCTACTTCATGCTGCAGTGCTCACCACATGCTTGTCCTTGTGTTCCTTTAGCAGACCAGAGTTCCTCTTCCTCCTCATCTCTGTCACCTTCTCCTTGTACTGCATCTGGCGCTCTGTTGGTGTCTGGTGGAGGTCAGCACAAGATCAAAACACTCAGGTGCTGTATGCACAGCTATCATCACTTTGCACAATATCGGCGGGCCCTCAATAGCCTTGGTCTCATTGCAGGGCCAGCCCCGGGCTGGCCCGGACAAAAGGGGGCTGACGGTGATCTCATCAAAAGGGGGCTAGGTGCTAAAGATGGCCGCCGGGCCAGGTTGTGGGGCTAAGGGCCGCTTTCCCTGGCCCGTCGAATTCGATGGGCCAGCAAGCACCGCCGAGGCTCGGAGGCGGGGTCAACCTCTGTGTAATAATGTGGCTGCATGGGGGACTTATCGCTAAATTCTGGGCAAATTATGGTTAAGCATTAGTTTGGGGTGTTTGGCTTTCTTATGGCATAATTTCATAAGATGCAACCTTGGCACTTCTGTTTGTGTTTTTAAAGTTATTTAGCCAACATAACTTTTTTGTTGTTATCAGGGCATCATGGGCACCACTACACTTAAACTTGGGATGTCATAGCTAAGTCATGTCGGCTTTTTTCTGCTTTTAGCCGCCAACTCTTGTGCCATTATCGTGATTTGGCATGCTTTCCACTGGACACCAATAAAAAGTGTCTCACAAATACTACATGACATTTATGTCTGCTTATTTAGCTTTTGCGCTATTATCGCCGAAGGTCTGGTAGGCTATATCGCACGTTTCAGACAGATCGCCAAACACAGTTTGAAATTTACACAAGGGCTTTAATGTCAAATGGATGGAAATAACATGAATGAATAGACAGGTGGCACGCCGCAACGAGGGGGTGTGTCGCTATGTCCGGAGCTCATAATTTTCTATAGCAACTGATGAAGGTGCTATGTCTCCGGGATTTGGTCTCCTTTCACATGGTAACTTATTCAATTACCTGCACATTCATGTCTCGCTATGTCCGGGGCTCATGCTTCTGTGCGCGATTGGGGGGATTAACTGGGCATGTTCGCACGTCTCCTTCTGTTCACTCTAGTTGTCGAGCTGCTCGTATTTTCATGCGTCTTTGTCTTCTTAACATGCGCTGCGTCCCATACAGCTTCTGAATCGACAACTTTGCCATGTAATAAAACTGTTCTTGAAAGGCAAGCCATTTTCTTTACAGTTCTTATCGTCTTTGTCCGTAGGCTACGAGCCAAACGGCGACCTGCTCCTGCAGAGTCTGCTCCATTTTCTTATCCTTCTTTGTCGTTGTTCTGTTGTTGTCCTTCTGTGATTTGGGGCGAAAGTGGGCTGTGCCCGACTGACGTTTCACAAACAAGGCGTGTACCTGAATGTGCCTGGGGTCGGCTATGAGTCCGATCAGGCAAAAAATGAGAGATTGTGGTAGACCCCTTAGAACATACTGGAAAGGGACCACCAAGGGGACCACCAGTTCACTGTAATATTCGTTGAAAACACTTTCCTACCATAATACCACAACATTACATAGTGCTTTTAGTAACCCATTACGACTTGGTCATTGGCATTTTGCTAACAGCCAATTCATAATGGCACGTCTTAACAAATTAAAATTAAATGATAAGTTCAGCCAATTTCAACATGCAGTTGTAATGCTCACACTACCCTGGACTTTTCAGTACATGAGATTTTTTTTTCAGCCTTTTCCGAGATCCTGGTAATTGTAATGGGGGCAGGTGTTTGTTTACATTTCAAAAAACATCTTTATTTAACATCCAAAAGGTTATGCAGCATCAGCAGACAACTACCAAACAGTGATAGCCTACCTTTTAGGAAAATATTTGGAGTAGGCCTTGTTAAGAAAGTTTTTAATGTAAACAAAATCTGCCCGCATTAGAATAGCTTAGATCTCTGAAAGGGTTGAGCCGAAAAATGCAGCGTCACCAGGTACTAACAAGTGAAGGGTAGCGTGACCAATACAACAGCATATTGAAATTGGCAGAACTGCTCCTTCAAGAGGACAAGGAGAAACCTTTTTGGAGCTGTACTAAAAAAGGCGAAACCTCACCTGCAGACGGGTAGAGTGGCGGTTCTCGTCCTGACGGTGAGACAGAGTCCTTTCCTCCACTGATTTGTCACGGGTGCCGCTTTTCACCTGCACAGTAAAGGTTGCAGGTGTTAATTCAACACTTAAGAGAGTGAGCGTAGCGCTTAATTCAACTGCTTAAATTGCTATTTTTACATGAGACGATATCACTTTACAATAACGTCCTATTCACAGCTTTATAAACACTTTACAAATAATTAACTAATTATCAACAAAATGTTTACAAATGTTTATAAATGGGCAAGAAATACTATGTTAACACAGCAGACACAGCTCAGTCGCAGCTGTCCTGGAAAGTTATCCTCCAAAGACCAGATGGCATTAAACCACATAAAATTGACACAGCAGAAGTTGATTCCCACTCCACTGTGCAGTCATAGTTTGGCTATTACTCATTTACAAACATTTGTAAATGCTTTGCTAAATATTAATTGTTATTAAATGTTAATCAAGTGTTTATAAAGCTGTGAATAGGACGTTATTGTAAAGTGTTACCCATGAGACATTTCATTCTGAATTAACTCACTTTAATTCTGAATAAAGCTTAATTCCGTTGTGAAAACGTAATGTAAACACCTCGCAATTAGGAATTAAATGAAAGATCAAAGTTAATTCGACCAAAGTATTTCATTCGGAATTCTTAATTGGGAATTAAAAACATTATGTATAGGTAGTGGCTGTGATGATACACTTGGCAACTTTTTGAGCAACGCTTTTGGGTAACAATATTGTAAGATTTTACAGGAGAACATTTTATCAGGAGAACTTGGATCAGCAGTAGACACATTTTTTCAATCTCTTTATCGGATATTTAGCAGCCAATCATGTCTTTGTCCATTAACATTGCTAAAAAGTTGCCCTGTGTATCATCACCGTAACCCATTAAAACATGCTGTTAAAAATTTGCTGTTACCAGAATGGCAATGACCGAGTCGTAGTGCATAACTAAAGGCCCTGTGTTATGTCATGGTAGTGTAGTACCATGGTAGTTGACCTTTCAATGACTATTACAGCGATTCAGGATATTGGGAACACTGATGATGGGCTAGACCCAAAACGTTTGTAACCCACTTTTTGTTTTGGCTTCTCTTTATTTTCAGCTTTTAATACAGTTTCACTGATACCATTAAGCTCCTGTGAGCGACTCCTTTTTCTTCACACTGCATCATTGTATTGGAATTACGCACCGAGCAAAACTTCCCAAGTAAGACAAAGGCGCGGACGCCATCTCTACCTTCACCTTTCTATGGACAGGAAGGAAGATACAAATAATTATGTGAAATGGAAAAAGAACACGATGGATTTACTTGATACTTTTTTACTACATTTCCAATAGCCAGAAACTCAGAACAGAACATAGCCAGAAACAGAAGCATGTGAGACAGTGGGGTGTATCTTGGAGATGCACCAGGAACCAGGAAGTGCAAGAGCCAAGAGGTGCAAAATTCAGTGTCAAGTCTGGCCATACTAACTGACAACCTAACGCGCAGCAGAGTGGCATCTTTCTCAAAACCTTGGTGTTTCTTGGTCTTGGCTGTGGGTCAAACAGCTAAGGCATTGTACTGTTACGCCAGGGACCCGGGTAACCCGATTCTAGCCCGGGGCCATTTCCCAACCCTGCCCCATCTCTCTCCAACCATTTCTTGTCCATTAGTCCCTTATAATAAAGCCCTGCACACATACACACTAGGAATGGTACGGTTTACGTCGCAAACTGAAACCGTACGGTTTGCATGTCACGGAACGGGGTAGTGTGCAATCGCACGGTGCCCACGGTTTAAAAAATAAAAAAAGAGAGTGACCACCGGCGGGCGACGCAATTAAAATCCTACTACCGGTACTTTTACAAGCATAAAACACAAAGACTACGTAGGATATTGAGTGTGGAAAGACTGATTTCTATCAGCCAACTGAAAGGCATAATGTAACAGCATGCACCAGCTGACTAGGCTACAGTAGCCTACAAGCAAGTGCAGGTCGGTCAGCAGCGTCTCCCACTCTCCCTTTCCCCCCTCTCTCTCCACGTTAGCGCAAGTGACTGCCCCCAGCGTTTATTCTGACCAATTTAAATTAAATGAACACGAATTTACAAAAAATGACAGATTAGCAGAACAAAGTAGACTATGACTTACGTTACAGTAGCCTAGTGTAGGCTATATCCACGTGGCATTGAATGGGGATTCCGGACGGCAAAATGCGAGATATAGACTATCCATCAGATTCACTGCGCTGTCCTTAACTGCAATCAACTGTAGTTCTAGGCCTAATTATAAGTAGCCAGTTAAACTCTGATGGAATGAAGGGGACTTTGTGCTGTTGCCTAGTTAACATTGATGTTTAACACTAAAACCAAAATAAAAATTGACTGTTTTAACAAGCTCAGCTTCAAAGGAGTTTTGTGAAACATTCTTGTGCATAGGCCTACACTTCTAAAAAAACGATCTTTTTAAATTATTTGTTACCCTAACTTTCACATTTTAACACAACTTAACCCTATCACTTGTTCACTTAAAATAGAATTTGACTTCTGATGTTACTTCTATGCTTCTCACGGCCGGCAGTTTCATTATAGGAAGCAACTGATTCATCCTAAGCGCAACTCGCAGAAAGCGGTTTCAAAATAAAAGTCCATTTCGTTCTCAGTGTGTCATTAACCAAAATAGTCATACTGCACTGACCTAATGTTCCCATTGCCTACAGGAGTGTAGCTGTTTTATCTTTACACGTCAAATGTGTTATTATATGTAATGTTTGAATATTTGTCAACTTAAAAGTTAGGACTTAGTTCTCCCTTTTTGTGAAAAAAATGAAAGCATGTTAAAATCATTGATGTCTTTCCTCTTTCAGTAACTTCACCTTGTTAGGTTAAATGAAGTCAAATTCAACATGATAAGCTTACATTTTCATTCTAATTTTATATTATACATTTCCAGTGCATAATACAGAAACAACAATAACAGAACCGTACAAAACCGAAAACCGTGACCTTGAAACCGTGATATGGACCGAATCGTGACTTTTGTGAACCGTACCACCCCTAATACACACACACACACACACACACACACACACACACACACACACACACACACACACACACACACACACACACACACACACACACACAAACACAGTGTTTCTTTTTTTTTACCATGTTCGTTTACTGCAAATCAGCTTTTTAAAAATATTTTTTGGGCTTTTTATGCCTTTATTGTGACAGGACAGTTACAGAGGGACAGGAAATGACCGGGGAGAGAGAGACGGGGGGCAGGTTGGGCAAATGACCCGGGCCAGAATAGAACCCATGTCGCTGGCGTAGTAACCCAGTGACCATAGACCACACACGGCAGGGCCACGGCAAATCAGCTTACCTTGCATTCATCTGCAGACAAGTTGTGATAAAGTGGGCATCCAGATATTGAAAAGTGTCTTTCGTGTCTTCCAGTTAAATGACCTGGAGGAAAGGGGGAAAACAGAGACTAATGTCGCTGACTTCACACTAACAATATTTTGCTCCTCACTTCACTTGTTAGTTGCCTTGAAAAAAGACTGATACATTCATTTGTACTGTAACATTTCATTGCTGAGGTCCAGTACATTTTTTTACTACAAACATATTGTGTTTAATAACTTGTAATGTGTAATAACTTGTGTTTTAGAGTCAACACAAACAAATGAAATGCACTTTACAGTATATAGTACACCCCATTTTATTCTTGAGTGTGCTAATGTTTCATTTGAGGCGTCTTTATATTCCCATGCAGCACATGACCCTAGCAGCTAACAAAGCTGCAGTAGGGCCACATATTCCAAATGAATTTGCTTTGCATCCATGTCCAATTCAACCAGATGATCATTCTAGGGCAATCAGGGGTAAGTGGTTAGGGTGTCAGACTCGTAGCCCAAAGGTTGCCGGTTCGACTCCCAACCCGCCAGGTTGGTGGGGGGAGTAATTGACCAGTGCTCTCTCCCATCCTCCTCCATAACTGAGGTACCCTGAGCATGGTACCGTCCCGCCGAACTGCTCCCTTTCTGGACCCATTGGGGACTGCCCCCTTGCACGGGTGAGGTATAAGTGCAATTTCGTAGTGTGCTGTGTCACAATGACAGTTGGAGTTTCCCAGATGGGCGGCTTTCAAGTAGGTTTTGTTACATATTCAACAAACCAATCACCTGCCTGAATTGGACAAATAAAACCAAGTCATTTAGAAAATGTGGCACTGGATTATAAACTAATGAATCCATTTTGCCCATCAACGGTTGGGAATCACTGACCTAGGGAATTACATCCAGGGGTGGGGCATTTCATGTTGAAGTTGTAGCTCTCGTGGAAGCGGCGGCGTTTGGGTCGGTGTGGCAGGTCACTGGCCGCCTCCTTCAGTGCCAGCTCCTTGGCTAGGCTCTCGTCATGTGACACGCTGGCACTGGAGACGTCGACGTCTGACTCTGAGGAAGGGGCGTTGCCAGTGGGCGTCCTAGGTGGAGTGTCAACCTGCTCGATCACCTGCTTCAACCCTAAGAGCGAAGAGGGTTAAAATGGATTTGAGGGTGCATTTTACATAAATTAGGTGCAGTTTAACAAGGTGTGTGACATTATGTAATTGTCCTGCCCCAAAGGGTTAAGATTATCGTTTGGTATGTATTGTATATTACATGGTTATTACATGTAGACGTAAAAAAGGAACCTTCACATACAGTAATACCGTAAATAGAATTTACATTTTACAACAATACATTTACATTTACAACAATAGTTGAATTATTATTTTACAAAACAGTATATGCAAAACAGTTGACTTGCTACAATCATGCTATATGGAATAGGGGTATAAAAAGATAACAATATGGCAGATGCCATTATTTTCAGAAAATCTACCAAAATTCCGCCAGGTTTACTGCATGTTGATAAAACCGCTAAACTGCACTGCAAAAATGACAAACCACATGCATCGTGTCTCAGACTTGGATGCTTACAGATGCATCTGTAAATCTACTGGTCATGATTTCACAGGTACAGGAACACATAAAGCATCCCTCTCCTTGGTGATAAAAGTCATACAATTTGTCTGCCGCAATGTTTTATTCACCAATGTCTTACTGTGCCCTATAAAAGTGTCTATAAAATACGATTAAAAAACAAAGGAAAATAAACTGCTTGAAAACACTTTACCCCTTGTTAGTGAAGATAAAACAGTATTACAAAACAATATTACAAGGCACGTAAAAAGAGAGGTGCATCCATCTAGCATCACTTACTAAAAAAAACACAAAAGGATTCACACAGAATTGTATTAACCCATTGATGCCTAAAACACTTCCACAAAACGCCTACTGAATTCCTAAGCCCTTGTTGGTAGAGTTGCCCTCAGCCTATAAAAACTTAAATATCTCAGCCATTGATGCACATGAAATATGATTGTATTTAAACCCTAAGACCCTCATCTAGCATTAGAATGTGTTCATTCAGCTGTAACATCCCCACATTTTTATTAAAAAAGCTAAAATCTCAAGAGCCTGAACGCAGCGTATATGTCGCTCCAGGCACCAAAGGTCAAACAACATATACGAGTCATCAGGCTAAAATGGGTTTAACAGGCAGATAGGTCATGTAATGAAATGCTCTGAGGGCAATGGCCACATACAGTTGATTACGGCAGTCACAGAATATGTACTTGTTTGATATTTGCTAGATATGTTATTGCACATTAATAAAGACAATAGTGGGAAAATAATCCCCTCTTTCTTTCCACCACCCTTATGGTAAGGAGGCAGCAGTATGTCCACAGTTGTTCTAAGTGAAGGCATGCTTAAATCAAATTACAAGTAAAAGCAACCACAACATTTTGATGAAAAAACAAAGATGACAAAAGCATAACAACTGATATTAAACGTATAGGTCTAGCTTTTTTATCAATCATTCGCTCATTCATTGTCATGAAAAAAAATCACACACCCCATACCCATGGAAAAAAAAACATAACCCATAACCTCATGGTGAATGGTATACTGAAATGTTGTACCAAAACAAAATGGTGGATCATGTCTCCTATGCATAAAAGCAATCCATAATTGAGACATGCTAATTTTCAAAAGAGTCTAAAAAGCTGTGATAATGAAAGGCAGATGTGTTTAACCCTTTCATACATAGCCTCTATTATAAGTTTGCTGTTACCAAATGCTAATGACCATGGGCATAGAGGTAAATCATCTAGTAGAAGAGCCTGGAGTCCTCGTTTTCTTAAGAAAAGCTCTTGTAATAGATGATTTACATCTTAACTTAACCTTAACTTATCCTGAACCACCTTTGTAGTATAGGCCCCATGTCTTAACCTGCAGCTTAACCTCTGTTGGTAATGTCACAGCAGCTATTTCAGCACACAGTGAGTCAGATCACTGGTGATTCCATCTACATGAAAGGGATGCACATGGGATAAAAATTTAGTCAACTCATACCAGATTCTTGTAGAACATAGATGACTGTCAAGGGATAAAATAATAACATGAAACATTTCAAAAGGGTTCCCATCCCACATGTTCTTGGGCCATTGTACTGTATCCCAATTATGTCCTTGTGTTTTAGTACCGTTCTGTTAAAAGTCTCAGTCACAATAAAATGAAAATTTAAAAAAAGATATGATGTGGGCGTTGATGGCGTGAGGGACAAACCGTGCCATGCTGCTGCTTCCTACCCTCTTCCTCTCCTTTCCTCCTTGTCTCTCCTCCTCTTCCCCTCTTTCTCCTCTTCCCTCAACTCCTCCTTATCTCTCCACTTCTCCTCTCCTCCGTTTCACTCTTCCTCCCCTCCTCCTCCTCGCCTACTCTCTCCTCCTCCTCCTTCCCCTCATCTCTCTCCTCCTCCTTTTCCTCATCTCTCTACTCCTCCTTCCCCTCATCTCTCTCCTCCTCCTCTTCCACCTCCTCCTCTATCCTCCTTTCTCCTCCTCATCCTCCTTTTTCTCACCACTCTCTTCCTCCTCCCTCTCATCCTCCTTCTCCTCTACTCTGCCTTCTTATTATCTCTCCTCTTCCTCCTCCTCCTCCTTTCTGTTCCTTCTCTCTCCTCCTCTCCTCTCATTCTCTCACATCCTCTCTACTCCTTCTCTATCCTCCTCTCTCATCTTTATTTCTCCTCCTCCTCCTCTACGCATGGCAGACGTCTCCCTACCGCACTGGGTGAGCTCCCCTGCTGGCTGCTCACAGCAGTCGGAGCAGGACGGCCGCCTGATGGGCCGCAGGAGGTGCGCTGTCTTCTGGCCGTCTGGGCCCCCAAGCACCTCCAGGCTCAGGTTCTGGCTGCGGGTTACTCTGCGTGGGATGGAGCTCGCCACCAGCCCCACCTCCTCTGGCACCCGGCTGATAGGAGCAGGAGCAGCAGCAGGTGTGCTCTCTGTCGGGCTGTGATGATCTGAAGAGAGAGCCTCAACTTCAAGTTCACACACGTGTCCTGTTCCACACAGGAAACCACTCAAGATCTCCAAAAAAGGTTAGACAACCCACTGCAGTGTTATTGGAGAAATTGGCAACCGTATAACATAGGGGAGGTAGCCTAGCCACTGGCATTATTACACTTTATAAGCCTAGTGGAAGGGGTCAAGGTTTTTTTTTTGCAACAACTGCACCACTCTGTCTGTTTCAATTTCACACAATCACAATGTGTATTCATAAAGCATGAAGTATATTCACACTCATCACACACATTCATAATGTGTCTTTTTTAGAGCTGGTAACAATCCTGAAGAAGGATTGCCAGGTAATACCTGTTTTTAAGTCTTTCTGCCTTGTTTTTATGGAGTTAGAAACTGGAATCTGTTTCCCTAGATTTAATCACTTAGGCATACTCCCATCATGTATCTAACCATGACAGCACCATTTTTGCATGAAAGATAAGATAACAGATGTCTGGTAGTAGAGCAACTAGAACTCACAACTAGAGAAGTAGGCCTACCACAGACAGACTACATTTAGGCTACTATAATGTTATAATCAGATGCTGCCATTTAAATCGAACGAATTGTTGGTTGTTATATTGCCTACCCCAAAAAATATATTTTGGAAAAAGCCCAAGAGGCTTGTGTAGGCCTATAACCAAGAGACAGGCCTTCGTGTAAGACAGAAAAATGGTCTTGTGTCATGGCAATACCTTGAGAACTTTTGCGGAGACGCAGCGAAGAACGGGTCAGTCGTGTGTTCCTGCGTGTTTCGCTCTCTGAACTGTCAGCGTGCTCGAGATCAGCGGAAAAGTCCGAATCTTCGGTACCATCTGAACTGCTTCCTGTGGTCCTCTAAAAAAGATGAGGCAGCGCCCACATCATCAATACACACGACACCTCACCAACCATTTACGCATTCCTCACCATCTTTATTGCGCTAGAGCTATATCAGAACGAACCAAACATTGCATGAATCACGCTGCTCATGGTGCACTGGCCTAAGCAACATGACGAACATGCAACATTGTGGCGACAGTCATTAATATGGCGACGACATGTGCATGCGTTGTTACAGCCGTAAAATATGCCTAATTACCCACAAATGATGTGAACCACCCAAATCACCATCGCTTGAAATGTTTCATGGATTTAAGAAGCGCTTCAGAAATGGTATGGTTATTTGTTCGAGAACCTTCCTATTACGACACCACTGTCCAATTGCAAACCTTACACCAGAAAATAGGCGGGATGAAGGAAAATAAACTAATGAGAGAAAACTCTCGCTGATCAAACCAACCACTGAGCGTGTTCTATCCATTCGGGCCTGAGCCATAGCAGCTTCGCAGTTTTCTTCCGCAGTAGTCTAATAGAGTGTTTGTCAGCTACAGCACAATGATGTCACGCAACGTACAGTAAAGAAATGTGACTTCCAAGTGGCATTGTGTGGTGTCGATTCGTTCTGATATCTGATCTGAAATACAGCATCAGCGCGCAGAAAGCGACCGACGCAACTGCTAGCCCACTGCCATACAGCGTACCGCAGCGCAACCTGTGATGTCCAAGTCATTGGTCAGCCTATGAAAAATTTGACATCAGTAAAAGCCCTAGTTCTAACTCTAATCGAAGCTGTCGCTTTGGATGTGATTTGCACAAACCCCCTAGTATGTAATTGACGCTACGTAATTGCTATGTAATTGCACTTTAAACCGTTGGCTATGCAAGTGCGATCAAGTGCGCGGTCGAACTTCATGGCTGGAACTGCACAGAAATAAAATGCTGTTGACAGGCTAGCTGGCTAACCCCTTACCTTTCTCCGAGGCATATTTCCAAGGAAAACAATAGCTCAATAAATTGCAAAGAAAGCGGTGTTCGTTCAACCCACGTCCTGGTCCTTACTGCTCAATAATCTACCAGGACAGATCATTTCTCATTCAAATGTATAGGCAGCCGCTACACTGGCATAATGGTGCCAGTCCCAATAACAGTCTCTGTTATTGTTTTCTTTTTTTCTTCCCCTCACTTCCGGGGGTGAGGAGGGGGGCTGTGAAAATTTGGTTTCCTATCAACCGACTTATTAAAAGGTCTGCCCAAGAGTGCCTGGTGACCATCCCTTTATCCTATTTGAGAGTTGGATGTGATATCAATAGAGTATTGATATCCTTGCACAGCAGTAGAGATGATTTTTGTTAATCTCGTGAGCGTTCTGCTCTGCTGCGCCAAATTATTTAAATGCGCAAAGAAACAGTTGTAAGTTATAAGCATCCAGTGAAATCCTAATCATTTTTGTTCATGGCAGACTTCTTGTGCGTGCGACTGTCATGCGTATATTTTCACCAGCAGGTGGCATCACGTCAGCATACATCACCCTTTCACACAGTGTAGGGGCCTAGAGCAGTGGTTCCCAACCTTTTTCTTCAGGGGCTCATATTTAACCATTGCAAGTTTTGGTGACCCAACCGCGCGAGCGCCCGCACGAGAGGGAGTCACATGATACTGTTTCCTGTGAAAATTCATTAGTTATCATTTTATTCCTCAATTTGTCTTCAGTCAAACATAGCATAAATGCTTGAAGCATCCTCTTACATTTTGTTGCATCTATGCATATATTAGTGAAATGCTTTGTCATGTATTCAACATGGGCTATATATGGTATTAAAATGAAACCCCTTAAAATCAAGAGGGCTTCGTGACCCACTGTGGATCTTTGGCGACCCATAGGTTGGGTCCCGACCCATAGGTTGGGAACGACTGGCCTAGAGGGAGCCCCCGCCACCAACTTGGACGAACACAAAGCAGATTTCATAGCATATCACTTTTTTAAATAAAAAATACCTTATTGTGCTTTTCCAGGTCTATCTATCTATGAATTGTGTTACATTATTCTCTCATTAGCGCCAAGAAATGAATGCTTTGAGTGTGAAAAGTGGATCTTTTCTGCCAGTCAGCAGGATTGCACAATTGGTGCGTATTCACACGAAGCTGAAGACGTTTATTGCCATGCTCCATCATCAGATTTTACTCACTTCTATATCCTAAGCCCCAAAACAAAAAAATGCCCAAGTTTGTTTAAAAAAGAAATGCATCCACTGACTAGAGGTTATTGAATTTAACCCCTTAATGCATGCCGTACCTCCAGTGGCACGCTGTAATAGTCATTGAAAAGTCAATAACCATAGTACTGTAAGTCTATGACATAACATAGGGCCCCTGGTAATGCACTACGACTTGGTCATTGCCATTCTGGTAATAGCAAATGTATAACACCGTGTCTTAACGGCTTAATGCACCCTTATCCTTCAGGTGACTATTTTCACCCCACCCATCCTACATATCTATCCATCCACTTTAACCCTTATTGTTTAAGGATGATTTTATGTTTATAAAAATGGGGTGTCAAATTTGAGATTAAACTAATAAATCCAGATAGAGAAGGCCCATTTACAACAACGAGGAAAGTCAAACAGTGGAGTCAAAGGTTGGTGTACAATTTTGCAGGTGGCCAGTGAAGAGTACAGTAGAGTAGAGTATCATTTATTGATCCCAGGGGGAAATTAAGGTGTCAAGTACCATACATACATAAACACAGAAGACATTACACACAAAACATTACACACATCATTGCACCATATGTAGTTCACTCTTACATACATTTAGCCCAAGGCAGGTCTCTCTCTCTCTTCCCCCCACACACTGGATCATTTCAACTCTCCCACTCTTAATACATACACAATATTGAGAAGAATTAACTCAACACTGACCAAAGAGTAAAGTTAATTTCAACTCTCTAAAGGCTATAGGCCTATATTAACACTGATATTTTCTCACTGTTTGCTACCTCGTCAATGTGAATTGCGATATGTGGAGTGGGTGGGGGTGGGGCACTTCGTCCTGGCCCCTCATACATCTGGGCCTATGAGCCTGGGCGTCTTAGGCCAATTTATGAATCCAAGCTGACGCTGTGGCCTGGCCCCTGACTGCTGAGACCGTCCTCATGCACCAGGTCATATTCAGTTGAACTCCAACACCACAACATCAAGACAATGTGGGTTGGCATTTATCATGAACTGAGCATCACCCATGTCCGTCTGAATGCCGCCTGACCCTGTTGCAGTCAGACTATGCACCCTTTCTTGGCCTTCAGTCCTCTCATACGTGAACTTTATAGTCCCTCAAACGTGTCTCTCATTGTGGGTTGGCTTTCACCATGATCTGAATATCAGCCTGCACATGACATCTGAATGTGCCGCCTGTCTGTCTCTGTTGCTGTCTATTGCTTGCACTTGTTTTTAACGGCTTTGTTTTCACTCAAATAGTCTATATACGCAGTTTCCTCTCTTGGTCACAGCATTCACCGCCCTGCCAGCAAAATAAGGCACAACGACCACAGTGGTCAGGGGCACAGTGGCACTCTTGCAGAAGGAGAGCAGGTAGAAGAGGGAGCGGTTGTGGACCGGCGGCCCAAAGGTGTCCAGCACGTGTAAGAGCAAGATGGCTGCGACTGCACAGATCAGCCTGAAGGGGGCGCGAGCGATCCTCCCACCAAAGCAGGCAGCAGTAGTGGAGCCCTCTCCCTCTCCCACCACCACGGCAGCCTTCTTAATATCCAGCGTGGGTAAATGCAGCGCGGTGCCCAGCCCAAACAGCACGCCGGTGTTGCGCAGCAGGCTGGCGAACGGAGTGGTCTCCAGGCGCACCCAGGCCTCGGTGACGCACCAGCGATGGGCCTTGGCCAGGCTCCAGAGCAGGTCCACGGCCACGGAGCCGAGCAGGACGTAGAGGCCCAGGGCGAAGGACAACAGGAAGAGGGTCAGGCGGGCGTAGCCTCGGAAGCTGACATGATGGATCCAGGAAGCCCGGTTCAAACCCTCGGCCACGACAACGCCTGATGGAGGAGGAGGAGGAGGAGAAGAAGACAGGCCAGGGTCACTGTCATGCTGTGACTTGATGCCAGAGGTGTATTAACCCATTGATGCTGGATGCTGGGCTTAGGCATTTGGCAGCCTTTTTGTGCAAGTGCTTTAGGCATCAACGGGTTAAAGGGACTCTGTGTGAGATTTTTAGTTGTTTATTTTCAGAATTCATGCTGCCCATTCACTAATGTTACCTTTTTCATGAATACTTACCACCACCACCATCAAATTCCAAGTATTCACTATGACTGGAAAAATTGCACTTTTCATACATGAAGAGGGGAATCTTCTCCATGGTCCGCCATTTTGAATTTCCAAAAATATTAGCTGCAAAAATGACTGAACTTGGACCACACTAGAAAATATTTGTGTATTACTTAGTAAACTTTCATGTTAAGATCAAATTTGGCAATAGGCAGCCCAGGTCAATGAGCAGCATAGTTGCAGTACCCTTTTCGACCATTTCCTGTACAGTGTCCCTTTAAGTAAAATTAGAAATACTCTTACAGTGTACCTCATTTGGTACACTGTAAAAACTGGTGTTGCAATTATGTACATCAGTAAGAGTACTTCTGCTTCTACTTACTAATACACCCCTGCTTGATGCTGTTTGTTATGTTGTTAGTACATGGGTGATTTTTTTGTACAGCTCTTCATTTTAAAAGAAAACAATGTTTTTTTTACATTTGTTATTTGGTTCATCACTTTTATTTTCTTTAACCAATTCCTCCCTGTCCTCCTACCTCTTATACGCAGGCACATACAATTAGAGCCTGTGCCAACATAACATGACATCAAAGGGTGGATTAAGATGGCCTGGGGCAGTGGGGCCCCTAGGCTAAAGGTTGCTGTGGGCCCCTGCAGAGGGCAAATTTTGCTACAAATTTACATATTAAGTGTTGTAATTACAAGCTAGGAAATAAGGATAACATGTCTACTAACTGTACGCAACACGACAGATGATTTTTTTTCTTCCAATATTGCATCTTGCCACAATTCTGCAATTGTTCACTTTTGGGCAATCCAGGGCCCCCTGGTAGGTGTGGGCCCTTAGGCTGCAGTCATATTTAGCCTGTGCATTAATCCGGGCCTGATGACATCCATACTTGTGACCTACAGTACAACCTCAACATGTTCATACCAATGTGTTCTGCACTCTGTCCTTAACACACCTACTAGATGTCCATGATGACTTGTGCTTCGCATAGGCTATGCAGTCATGTTCAGGGCCAGTTCTAGTCCATTTAGTGCCCTAGGCGAGCATGCCATGCCCTTTCCCTTTGTGCATTTAGACATTAGCGTCTGTTACATCTGACTGAGTACAGATCTAGTACCTACGGATACTGAGTGCCCATGACAACATTGTCAATGTAAGGTGTAATGTTTTATTTTGCTCAACTTTCTAATTCTGTGGGACCTTTGGTCTTTATGGCGCCCCCAAGGTATTTGGGGCCTTAGGCGACTGCCTTATCTGCCTATGCCTAGCGTCAGCCCTGGTCACGTTAATCCAATATACAAGTACAAATTATGCTGTTAGTGGTCATGCGGTCAGAACTGAAAGGATAGCATGCTTCGATGTAGCAACAGATGGCTTTGAACCTTTAGAATAACGACACACAGCTGCTTTTACATTGTGTTTTTCAAGGTTGACAACATTCCACAAGGTTCTGCGTACTTTGGTCATTGTCCTATTGATAGTATGCAATACATTTTTATCTGGTAAACTTAAATCATTGTCATGCAATTTAAAGACTTAACCAAATTTGTGATGTTGCCTAGCAACATCATCTTCACACCCAATCAGTCTGAACACAAGGGGAGCTGGAAGTCGTCACTAAAAGCAGCGTCGTGTTTATAAACAGAGCTCAGAAGAGAGCAGGAGTTTATCTGTCTTACCAAGAGCAACGCCACTGACGACTTGATGGGGGAAGTGGGCGCCGATGAACACTCTGGACAGACAAACACAGACTTGCACAACCCAGAAGACCGTCCACATCGCCGCTTTAACGCACCTAAAAAGGGAGAGACTTAAGTCGTTTTAAGCACAACAATGCTCATCAGAATGTGTCAACCCGCACTTGTGCCTTTTGTGATTTACATCCAACGACCGGGCATAAACAATCTGGTTAAAAGAGTTTATTTATCTTTCTATTACTTTTTTTTGAAAAGTAAACTACTAACATATGTTAACCAGTTGTGGTGGATGCCTGGTATGTGTGAAACATAGAGTGGCTGAAGGTTTATGTCTGGTTCTGTCTGTCTGATCTTGGAAGAGTAAACAACAATTATTTTTTTAAAATATATATTGATTTGGCTTTTACGCCTTTATTTTTCATACAGGACAGTGGGAGAGAGACAGGAAGTGAGGGGGAGAGAAAGGCAGGGAAGGATCACAAAATGACCCAGGCCTGAATCAAACCCGGGTCACCAGCGTAGCAGTCCAATGCCCAGCTGTTTGAGCCACAACTGGGTCGTAAAGTACAATTGAAGAGTTCAAATGTAAAACCCCCTAACTCCATTTCTGAAGACCTGCACTTCTTTATTTTCAAAGAACCCAGTTATTGGTTTGGTTACATTCATGTAATTGATATTACATATAAATAGTTATATTACATGAATAAAATGTAAAAATATGCAATTTTGATAGCTTTGTAGTGGTAAAAATGAATTAAGATTATTTTCTGAAAAGGCACTTAGGGGGTTTTGCATCTGAACTCTTCAATTCTTAGAGGAAGAGGAGGAAAGGAAGAGGAAGAGGAGAAGGAGGAGGAGGAAGAGGAAGAAGAAGGGATAACAGAGGAGAGAGAGAGAGGGTGGAATAATAACAACGCTAGGCTAATTGCTCACCTGCTCTGTGTGGGACTGCTACAGTGCCTCTGGGAGGAGTTGAGAACAGCAGTGACGAGAGCGTAGTAGACGCCAGCAGAGCCCATAGCATGGCCTGAGGGGCTACCTGGAAACACAGGACAAATGGTAACACTTTACTTGACGCCCGTGTCATAAGCATGTCATTACAGTCATTAAGATACTGTCATGACACAGTCATAGATAAGTCATAAACATTATGTCCATGTCATTCACATTTGATGACTGTTGGCGCAACATGATCTCCAAAAATTCCGTGCTCCTGGACACAGATGTTAAGGACACAAAATCCGTGTCCAGGAGCACGGATTTGGCCAAAATTCCGTGCTCCTGGACACGGAATTGTTTTCCGTGCTCCTGGACACGGAATTGTTTTCCGTGATGGACACACAGAAGTGCTCTCTCTATACTCCCACAGCTCTATGTTTCCACAGTCTTTGACCTCAGTCAAATATTTTTTCTCCAAAAAAACATTTCTTACTGAGGTTAGGGTTAGGGATTGTTTTGGTCTGGGCACAGCTAGTATTCTTTCATTCATTATATGAATTTGATAGCCTATCAACCAACTGGAAAAGGTATTTCTCAAAAATATGTCTTTAATGACAGGTTAAGGTTAGGGAATGTTTTCTTCAGGGCACAACTTCAATTGCTATAGCATTATTTTGCTTAGGATTAGCATTTGGTATGTATTTTCTAATGATAGAGTTAACACAGTGCTGTAGGAATGTAGAAAGGACTTCCGTGTGCCCATCACAGAAAACAATTCCGTGTCCAGGAGCACGGAATTTTGGCAAAATCCGTGCTCCTGGACACAGATTTTGTGTCCTTAACATCCGTGTCCAGGAGCAGGGAATTTTTGGAGATCAGGCTGGTTGGCCTTATATATTAACTGACATTCGGTTATTGCAAAGTTAGTGACACAGTGGTGGAGCATTCAAAACAGTCAGAGGCCTGGGTATTTTTTGCAGTATTGCAGTATTGTGCGATATTATGATTGGATTAGTCCACCATCAATAGTCAATATCAAAGTTTGACCAATGGGTCGCAACATCTAAATGGTGAGCCAGTATCTATGGGAAAAAATCTGAACACAAAGTGAACAAACAAACAAAAAAACAACCACATCGGACCAGGAAAGTGCCCTGTATGCCAGATTATCACTCCAGTCCTGATCAGAGGTGTATAAAACAGAAGTAGAAGTAGAAGAAAATCCGTAAATGTGCATGAGGTACAGCGGATTATAGCAGCTGTAATACCATCTACCAGTACTCCTGTTGGTACTGGCTCTACTTCATACATATTTGAAAATTGTCAACTCTGAACTGCAAAAGCCCACATAGATGACATGTTCTGTATAGTCACATGTACGCACGTACGTGCACCTGATCACCACATGCCATGTCTCCCCTAACCTGTCTGTACATCTGTACACCTGTACTCTTCCCGCCAACCTGCATGTATGCTGGGTGCTGGTCTGCTGGAGGGGTGGTGAGGACTGGGGGAGTGACCCAGCGGTGAGGGGCTGGGGTTGCAGAGCCCCACTGAGGACTTGGTAGCATGCCCAGGCTATTTTTACACGTTGAGTACACACAGACTACAGGAGAAAACAATAAGCAGCTGGCCCCACTCTTTTACACGATGGACGCCTCTATCTACCATAGAAGTCCCCCTCTTCTCTGCTACCGTGGAGACGGTTGCGAGGTGCACCGTGCACCATCTCGGGCCCCACTCTGCGTACCGGCCCCCCACCCCCCAACCTTTCCCCCTTCTCATGCAGATTTTGTTTACTTGTCCTTAAGCAGGGCATTTGCCCCTGGGCCCAGTGTCCTCTCGTATTGATGTTGGTGGCCCTATTATGACCTTGGCAGGCCGCATGGGGGTTCCTATAAGTGTTTTATCCTGGCGCGCTGTGTGCAATTGTTCCGCCACTGCTTGGTCAGATCTGCGCTGTGCTGTGCTGTGCTGTGCTGAGCTGTGTTGTTCAACATAGATAACTTGTGCATCCCTTTTGCAGCAAATATCTGTGGAATTTTCCAGTGTAAACAGTGTGTAAACAGTGTGTAAACAGTGTGTAAACAGCGAAAGTGGTCAATCAATTCAATTTGGTTACGCACTCTATAGTCCTATAAATAAATTAAAAAACACCAGCTACAGTGTTGTTTAGTTTCCTCAACTGGACAAAGTCAAGTGATGTGTGTCCTCACCTGGGCCTGTTTCACAGGTCATGGGGAACTGCCTCAGCTGTGGTACTGTGGAGTTGCCATAGTAGGAGGTCTCCTGCACCCACCAATATGGACGCTCTCCAAACAGCAGCCTGACAAAAAAAAAGAAGTTAACATAACCCAACAGATAACGCAACCAAAAACATCTCACTCATTACATAGGGAACTCATTACCTATAGCCTACATATAATAGGGCTAATATGGCAAAAGAAAGCTCTTCTTTCATCCCCCAGAAAACCAAAGCTAAATAGATGTGCATGTGCTTTTAATGGTATTTCTATTTTGTAACTACACTTTCTGACATGTGGATAACCCTATTTAGCCCATCGTACCATAAGGCACCTGCAAAAAACGCCTGCTGAATGCATAAGCCCTTTTTGGGAAAAGGTTCCCTCTGCCTTTTAAAACCTAAATAGAAAAAACATGAAATAAGTTGCATTTGAATGTGTTCATTAAGCTCTAACATAACCACATTTTTAACTTAAAAAGCTCAAATCTCAAGAGCCTGAATGCAGAGTATATCACGCTCCAGGTGTCAAAGGCGAAACAGCGTATACACAGGCACAGCATCAGGCTATAAAACGGTTCAATGCTCTAGTATCCCTCTGTTGATCAATCTAAAGGAATAATGCAATACACACAGAACAAGAATAAATAGACAAATGACATAATCCAGAACCACAGCTCCTCCTCCTCCTCCTCTACTCACCACTTGGACACCAGGTTGATCCAGTCCCCCAGCACGGCCACCCAGACCAGCCTGACCCCCGTGGCTGGCTGCAGGTGGAAGAGGAGGGGGAAGAGGATGAGGAAGGTGGTGCGCAGGTCCGCAGCCGAGGACACAAACAGGAACCAGTCCTGCGTCTCCGCATAGTTCTCCTGCAGGTACCTGGTGCTCTCCACACCATAGCTGTGGATGACGTCCATGCCTTCTTAGGTCCAATACAACAATAATTTGTACTGTGTCCTCAAGTGCGTCTGTCTGTGTGTTCTAAGGTTGAGAGATTCTTTCAAGTCCTCTTACTTGTCCAGCACTTTGGACAGCTACCTCTGTTGTATTTTAAAGTGCCTTATAAATAAAATTGACTTGACTTGACGACACACAGTCTTAAAAGGTTCCAAGATGGCTACTGAAAGCCAATTGGTGTAAGGCAAATCGCAAAAGGCTTGTTGTGGAGCTGTTTGGTGATAGCCAGCGGCCTCGGAAGGGCAAAGAAAAGGCGGTGGGCAGTTTGGTGTCCCCAAGCCATGGCCAGACATGCTGCTCCCTACGCCTTTTATACTCATGCTTTGTTATCAGCATTGTTACCCATGCAGCCTGTGGACACATGGGGAGGGAAAATCACGGATGGAAAAGTGCAGGCGGCACATTACGGTGACTGATTAATAGCAGAAGGGTGCAGGCCGGCCGGTGAGTGGCTCAGTAATGCTTGTGCATGTGGAAGAGAAGGAGCGATAGTGGAGACGAGTGGAGGACGACAGGGACTCAATGTCACTTTGCGCTTATCTCTCTTTCTCCCCCCCTCTCTCTCTGTCTGTCTGTCTGTCTCTCTCTCTCTCTCTCTCTCTGGACATGGATGAGATAAACAAGTTATGTCGATGTCAATGCCACACACATGTATGAACACATGTTTACCACCTGTTGCGTATGGTATGGTTTAACAAGAGTTGGATTTAAAAAATCTACAACACAATCAGTAGTGATCAATCCCGTTTCCTAGTTTATTGCTACTGTATGTATGTTGTACTGTTCATTTCATCCAGATTAACAGCCCTGTGAATAGGCAGGAGACCTGGTCAATGATGCAAATGCCCTCCTGCACCCACCAATATGGACGCTCCCAAAACAGTAGCCTGTCAAAAAGAAATCAGTTAACTTAACCAAACAGATAATGCAACCAACAATATCTCATGTACTATTTAGGGAATTCAATGCCTATACAGTACGCAGTATAATAGGGCTAATACCTGTGCCAAATTAGAAGTCTTCTTTCATCCCTCTGAAACCCAGCTGAAGGCTAAATAGAATGTGCTTTTAATGGCATTTTTTGTTACCACACATTCCGACATTTTGATAACCGTATTAAACGCTCTGCTATCCCTCAATGCCTATCAAATGCTCAATGTAACCCCGCCCCTACGACCTGCACTCATATGCAGCAGCACGCGTGACCTACTTCTCATGCCCTGGACATTAGCCTGGTAACAGTCACCTCATCTTTTACAAATGAGTGCACTGCACACTTTCTTCCCGGCACAAGTCACGTGGGAGACTTGTTCCTGGCTGTCCTCCGGAAAATTCCACAGATATTTGCTGCAAAAAGGGATGCACATGCTATCTATGTGGAAAAACACAGCACAGCACGACACAGCACAGATATGACCAAGCAGTGGCGGAACATTGCAACAGGGTCCCAGGACAAAACACTGATAAGGACCCACATACGGCCTGCTAAGGTCATAATAGGGCCACCACCAACTCTACGGGAGGGCCATGGGCCCAGGGGCAAATGCCTTACTCGCCCCACCTATAGCTCCGCTCCTCTGACCAAGGTATCTAGTTGCTGCTCTCCGAATAAGGGCAAGTATACAAAATCTGTATGAGAAGGGGGAAGGGTTGGGGGTGGGGGGCCGGTACGGAGAGTGGGATGTCCGAGATGGTGCACGGTGCACAGTGCACCTAGCAACCGTGTCCACGGCAGCAGAGAAGAGGCTGGCTTCTACAGTATTACGGTAGATAGAGGCGTCCATCGTGTAAAAGAGTGGGGCCAGCTGCTTATTGTTTTCTCCTGTAGTCTGTGTGTACTCAACGTGTAAAAATAGCCTGGGCATGCTACCAAGTCCTCAGCGAGGCTCTGCAACCCCAGCCCCTCACCGCTGGGTCATGCACACACCCCCTCCCCCAGTCCTCACCACCCCTCCAGCAGACCAGCACCCAGCACACGTGCAGGTTGGCGGGAAGAGTACAGGTGTACAGATGTACAGACAGGTTGGGGGAGACATGGCACGTGTTTGTCCTCCCATTAGGTACAGTAACAGATTATTTACCAGAGGGTAAATAAGAAAAGTATTATGAAAAAAAATTAGCTTTGTGGAAGTTGGAACAGGGGGTCTAAAGACTGATAACAATGTCTGTGTGTGTGCATGCGTGTGCCTGTGTGCATGCGTGTGTGAGCGTGTGTCTTGTGGGGGGAAGGGCCTTTTAGCCAAAAAGAATGATCCTACTGTCAAGGATGATTCAAAGTGAAACATTCAAACCCAACAGAGATAATATCAATTTGATATTATAGACCTACAGTAATATCTATATAATATCCAAAAATATCCATTAGTAAATACAAATAATTATCTGCAAACCCCAAAGAAAATAGTGAAAGACATGCATGACATAGGTCTATTAAAAATAATCTGTCAAAAATATGCTGAACTTTGAAAAAGGGTTAGTTAAAAGCAACTATGTCCTAATTGCGTGCACTGCAACCATCTGCAAATCAACAGGAAGGCTTTTCCCACAGCCCTGTCCTGATCATAGCCAAACACAGCACTTGTCCAAATATCTATTTGGACACACACTGCCTCATGCAGCGTGTAGGGAAGATGTCAGTTAGTTGCTTAAGCATTTTTTAATCTTTCTCCTCTGGAAACGGTTGAATGTCAGTGCCAGAATTTGACAATGGGTCTACCAGAGATGGATGATTAGAGTGCACAACCTCTCTATTTTTGTGCTCAAGAGGAAACAAATCCTTTTCTTGGGCCTCACCCAATATAACCCTGATTTTTTTTTTGGGGGGGTGGGGGGGGGGGGGGTCTTTTTCGACTTTATTTGATAGGACAGTGTGAGAGGTGGACAGGAAGCGAATTGGGAGAGAGACGGGGAGGGGTTGGCAAAGGACCCGGGCCAGGAATCGAACCCGGGTCAGCCGCATGGCAGGCGAGTGCCCTACCGGTTGGCCACGGCAAGGCCCAGTATAACCCTGATTCATGTGAAAAAGTGTTACACATTTTTTAAACAGTCACTACGTTTACATGATGTAATTCCGAATTAATAATTCAGAATTGAATAGTTCCGTCGAGTTTACTTTGATCTTTCCTTTAATTCCGAATTAAGAGGTTTTCAAAGCGGAATTTAGCTTTATTCAGAATTAAAGTCAGTTAATTCCGAATTAAATGTCTCATGTAAACGTAGCAGGTGTCACACATTATTTAACCTTTATTTTAGCAGGAAGGTCCCTCAGAGATGCAAAAATCTCTTCAACCAGGAAAGCCAAGATACGCAAACAATCTCTAAAGACAAATGTGCGACACATCCTGAAATGTTTCTGCTATTGCATTACAAATAGTTGCACAACGATTAAGGTAAGACATCCTCACAAAAAAAAAGTTTTATATAATCACGTTTCAAGAAAGAGAGGCCTGGGAAAATCAAGAGTGCCTTTATATATAGGCTACACAGTTCAGGCTTGGGCCACAGCAGGAATGTTGTACACCAGATGGAGATGGGGGGCCAACAGTCCTTGGGGATTTTAAGGAAACAGCCCTCCTGGAAAAGGGGAAAGCATGTGCAACACAAATGATCTGAGTGGAGTGGCCCCCATTCCTCTTCTGGAGTGTGTGCAGGGCCGGATTAATGCACAGGCTAGATATGGCTGCAGCCTAGGGGCCCCCACCGGCCAGGGGCCCCAGTTGTCCAGTTTGTCAAAATAATTGGAGAATTGTGACGATGATGTCTTTGTAATTTTGTTATGAAAATTGCCTTCCGTGGGGGCCCCACAGCAACCTGTAGCCTAGGGGCCCCAGGCCTTCTTAATCCAGCCCTGCATGCGTGAAGCATGGAGATGGGAGATTCATGTAAAGTGGGCAGTATAACATGATGGGACACTTTCCAGGAACCGTGCTGCTGCAACAAATCATGAAGAAAACAACAACCCAAGATTTATGATTTCATTGCTTTTCTATGCCTCATACAACATTTTTCACATGTAGTTTACGTGAGATACTACTCTGTCACATGCAAGTGTTTTTTTCTTGGAAAGGCCGTTTTATGTAGGCTGTTTTATGTAGGCTATTGCTATTGCACATTGTGCCTATAGTATCCTATAGGATACTACTGTGCACGGCACAGTGTGTGTGATTTGCAAAAAGTGTCTTGTCCATTATAATCACCAGGCTTAGTACACTGAGTCACTATATGATTAAATCTTGACTGCTGAGTCGACAAGGCTGTATACAGTTTCAAAGGGTCTCCATACATTTATGCCCACATCCTACATTTAAATAATTTTGCAATGCCCATTTTGAGAAATAACAACGAGATTAGACAATAAATAACTTGAACCCCAACTGACAAGGGAACTTTTCGCAGCAGTGGCATCTCCCCCATCAACACACAACAGACAGCTACCCCCTCTCCCAGTAGGCCCCAAGTTACATACATTACATTAGATTACATTAGATTACATTACATTACATTAGAGTAGCTGCCGCTTTTATCCAAGGTGACTAAAGGTTATTTACAGGGTATTGGAGCAATGTGGAGCAATGTGGGGTAGGTGCCTTGCTCAAGGGCACTTCAGCCATGGATGGAGGTGTAAAGGGAGAGGTAAGGGTGGGATTTGAACCTGCAACCCTCTGATGTTATGACCACCTCCTTAACGATTAGCTCATGGCTGCCCAAGTATAGCGCAAGTGTAGTGTAGCGCAACACTACTTTGAGAGTTCGCCAATACCCTGACAGCACTCCGCCTGCCACCATACATAGACATGTGTGCCCAATGCCCAGGTCTGGATTAAGATGGCCTGGGGCCCCTAGGCAACAAGATGCTGTGTGCCCCCCCAGAAGGCAAATTTCGTGACAAATTTTATTATCATATTCGTGTCTTAATTATGAACTAGGAACTAAGGATAACTTGTCTACCAACTGTACTCAATACGACGCGTGAATTTTTCAATATTACATCCTGTCGCAATTCAACAATTTTTTACTTTTGGCCATTCAGGGGCCTCCTGGTAGGTGGGGCCCCCTAGGCTGCAGCCATATCTAGCCTGGGCATTAATCCGTCCCTGCCAACGCACCAACAGCACCCTCTTACAACAACAGGAATGTGTTTGTTCTCGGAGGCTCAGTCATGTCACAGCGTAAGTTACTGTTGTGTGTTGCCTGTAAATCTGAATTGTGCTCTGGTGTGTGTTGTTGCTAGCAGTCTTCTTTGAAGCTGAACAATCCCAAGGAAGATGGATTACGTGTGACGGCACCTGGACAACTGCACAAGTTGCGATGCCGGGCTGGAAACACAGAGTGTGGAATTGAAATACTCTTGCTGTGTGTATATGGCCGTAACTACCATTGAGGACACAGAGGTCATGTCCTCTGTATTTTTGTCATGTAAAATGTATCTGTGATGAAAATTGTTATACAATCAACAATGATAAATTCGGAGTTTGACTGAAGTATTTGAAGCATTCTAAATGTACGGTATACATTACAGCACGCAGTATTTGACCCCAGTATTTGAAAATGTCTGGTTACGACCCTGCGTGTGTACAATGTGTTTACACTGGCAAACAGGGGCTTAAGTTTCTGGCATCTGGTCTGCGGAAGGAGAGACCATGCACTTTCTAATGGCTTCCTGGAAATTCACACAATTTATTCTGGTTTATCAGATCGCCACTGAAGCACATCAAGAGCAGTTTAGCTCTGCTGTATTTCTGTTTCTGTGTTGATGCAACCAATGGCTGGCAGACTTAGGCCCAAAAAAACAACAACACGGCATTAGTCTTAGTCTGCTTTACAGCACACAGACACATGCAGCAACTTGCATAGTCAGCAAATATGTCAGATGGGATGGGAAGATGAAGTATCAAATAAACAAGGCACAGCAGGGGCGGATACAGTTTCACCAATAGGCAGACAAGGCTATGGCTAGGGCTAGTCTAGGGGGCCTTACTAAGTCTGCCTTTCTGCTGGGGGCTACAACAGTCAGCACTTTCCCATGTGTATATTTTCTCTAGGGCCCACAAATAGGTACCATTTCTGAGGCAGAAAAAGGACAAAGTAGAGGGTACACAGGTTCCGTCAGGACCTATTTGCAAACCCGCCACCATGAACAAACTCCAGACCAGACCTTCACCAACAAGTGCTTAAACACATACTGATCAGGGCCTCGTTTCCGAAAGGGCCTTAAGTACTACTTAACGCTACGTGCTACTTAAGTTCACACGTAACACCATCGTAGAGCTCACGGAGCGTTTCCCAAAGCCAACTTAGCTAAGAACCATCGCAGGTTGACACGTAACTCTAAGAGCAATCCACGAGTGGTCTAGAGTAGTCTTAACGCGCTAAGATTGATCGTAGCGGCATGGCACAGTGGAGACACCCACAGGATATGAAGGGAAAAGAAGAAACCTGCGCATAAGATTGCTGTTTTAAGACGCGAGTGGCATGGCACAGTGAAACTTGCACTTCAAGTTGATGTTTTAAGACGGGAGTGTAAATATCATGGCAGCACAGTTGACACTGCAACGAAAATATGAAGGTAACATTAATTGTGGATGTGTAGGCCTATAATAAAAGCAATGTGTTTGGAAATATGTTACAGGTAGTAAAATAGTTCGACTGTGTTTGATAAACCTGGGCATAATTAAACTGTGATAAATCATAATTTGTGTGGGTGCTTCATGAACAAGAACAAGGCAAAAACAAGGGGCTTCGGAAACCAGAGACAAGAGTGTTGATGAGTGGTGATGAAACTTTATTTGTTTTATATTTTTTTAAAGAAAAATGGTCAGCGAGTTGTTGCACCCTCTTTCATTTTCAAGTAGCCTAAGTAAGGGAAGGCGACGCAGAAAATACATGATAGTTGTAGGCGAAGGGTAAGCTATGACAAAAAAGGCAGCGATGGGGATTCGTGTAGATTTTTTGTTTTAATAACAGCAGACTGCCGTGCAAAAATGTCCTCACAGTTGTGAAAGCCGCACGGTAGGCTACTTTGCGCACCGCTCACCACATGTGCCAAGCTCTGCTCTCCCTATTCCGACTCTAGTAGGCTAAGCAATAACAAAAAGGCAGCGAGGGGATGTGTCAATGTTGATGGACATTGTTTTTCATAACAGACGTGCTCCCGACAGTTGTCAAGCCTTGAACGCCTTGAGGTTGTAACTTTGCGCATCCCAATTTGGAACTCCAACTAGGCCTACTTGTCTTCTTAAATAGGCCTATTAAGCTGCAGTAGCGAACTGCACGCGCTTTATCTGGGTCTTAACGGCGTAGCTCATGGTTATTACAGTCAGTTGGGAGTTTTGCATGATTTCATTGTTTGTGTGCATTTTATTTAATTTGCCAACAATAACTCCTATCAATAGTTGCAAACAGCTACAAATGTATTCCACCTTTTATGGAGAGCAACTTTTGACACTTACACACGCCTTACTTTTTGTAAATGGTTTAGCAGCAGATGACGGTGTCGGTGTCGTGCCGAAAAGCGAGTGCCTGCCAGAATCTGAGTGCCCTCATTGAAACCAATGACCAATTTTTCAGATATTTTTTTACCCATTTTTGCAGATAAATCTGACACAATTTAAGATGGAAAGCCTATCAATAAAGCATCTGCATTCCTTCTGGAAGTATTACAAAGAACTGGTTACAATTTCGGTATTATTTCCATAAAAGAATCGAAGAATTGTCATAACAAATGTTACAGTTTCATTCAAATAGCTCATATTAAGTGGAGGACGAGTAATGTTTCATAGGCATATTTTTAGTTCATAAATAATGTAATTCATTCTGCTAAAATGTGTATAATTGTCTCTCAAAAAATGTCATTGGTTTCAATGAGGGCACTCAGATTCTGGCAGGCACTCGCTTTTCGGCACGACAACGGCGCAGTTCACTCCGAGGACACTTCAGCACCACGTAAATGGACAGCGATCCTTAAGAGCGACGCTACGAATGATCTTAGAGGCTGTGCACGCGCGTTCATGTACGAATGTCTTTGGGAAACAGTCGTAGAAAATCTAAGAACATTCGTAGGATCACTGGTTAACGACACACGTAAGGCTAAGAACCATCGTTATAGTGAAACGAGGCCCTGATCGCCTCACAAGATAACCATCATGCATCTGAGGGGATGAACAAATTAGAAGCCTCTATCAAACAGGACGTGCAGGGAGGAAGTGGGGGTGGACTGGACTTCACGAACATCTGCAGACAGAGAGTTTCCTTGGGGAAAGTGGGATTCCAAAACAGACCTGTAGAACATCAGTTGTACATGAAGCCAAGAAAAAAGACAAGCGTGAGCCCAACTGAAGAAAACGGCTCAAAATCACATTCGATAAATGGGCTTGATTAATGTGGTCTGCTTAACAAGGCAGTGAGAGGGAAGAAAAAGCCGGCCTATTTTATCCCTATGTTCGTTCTTATGCCCGAACTGTGTGGCAAAGAATAATGACATGATCTTAATTTCTCAGGATCAATAAATCTATAGTATTGTTAAGAATGAGTTAACAGCAAGTTGTATTATTTGAACCAAGCCAATAAGCCAGGTTTAGAAATAGTAGCTCAATAAATTGCCCTATATAGCATCATTCGCAACATTGACTGACACTGTTGAAATGATAAACTCCCTGATACATTCTAAACGTTTACTTATTGTGGGTGGTTACACTGTTGCAGTTGTGCCATTCCCATTTTGATTATTGCCTGTTTCGTTACATACATTTTGATGAAGCTATGGGGTTATCACTGACAGTGACTATCTCTGCACCGTTTCATTTTTATGTGAGAGATACTACATGTACATCAGGCTTCACTTTATGGGCAGTCATGGGTAAGTGGTTAGGGCGTCAGACTTGTAGCCTAAAGGCTAGCGGTTTGACTCCCGACTTGACAGATTGGTGGGGGGAGTAATTAACCAGTGCCCTGAGCATGGTACCGTCCCGCCATACTGCTCCCTCGGGGTGCCATATGGGGCTGCCCCCTTGCACGGGTGAGGCATAAATGCAGTTTCATTGTGTGCAGTCACAATGACAATATGAGTGCTGGGTCACAATGACAATATGAGTTGGAGGAGTTAAACAAGCATCTCTCCATGTTATCAACTGATGGAGATCAGCCATCTGGAAGTTGGACAGCTTTGTACAGATAGGAGGCCTTGACATCAGGATGTTTTTATGCACTGTCATGAAAAGTTTTTTTTTTTTTGGCCTCGCCAGTCTCTCAGTATGAGTCCTTGAGTTTTGACATCAAATAAGTAAACAGGATTTTCCGGAGATCGAACAAAAGAGGAGAACATGATGATAACAGATAACATCAATCACCATTTTTCGATCGCCCATGAAAAACAGTGTTGATTTCTCTGAGCAAATATTGGATTATTTTAGTTCAAGCAAAAAAAAGGTGAAATGCTGTTTTGCTTTGTTTTTAAAAGTAGCTACATCCTAAAACCTCCTCCTACTCTTATACAAGCTCAGAAAACAATCATCCCAGGTTTTTATCCTACTTCATAGTTAAAGTATTTGGGAAAATAGAATGTCTTACACATGCCTTTCATCAGTACAGTTGAGGGAGTTGGGGAGAGGATCAAAAACCTCTCAGGCTCAAATCTCCTTTAATGGTTTAGGTGCTTTAGCAAAAAAAAAAAAGACTTCGGATTTTATGCCAAGAATGATCAATCATCCCACGACTGAGGTCATGTTCAACAGCCTCAACCCAATAAAGGTCCTCATCACCTATTTTTATTGAAGCCATTTTATAACACAAACACACACAGGGAAGCAGACAAGGGGTACAAAGGGGTCCGCTGTCCCGGGCCCAAGGAGATGGGGGACCCATAACTGGGCCCTGAATACACTGAATGCATTGGTTTCAGATGACTTTGTCCCGGGCCCAGTCAAAGCTGTCAGCGGCCCTGCACACACATTCCAATCAGGCCTCTGAGGGCCCATCAAGCCTGTGTTATTGGTTAGTTCAAGCTGGTCATGTGATTTCATGAGCCCTTGGATCTTGTGCAACTTTGTGAAAAGCATTTAAGACCGTTTGGATTGCAACAAGCAAAGTTTTCACGCTTTCTTTCTCCTTTTCTGTAAACGTCTATGCTTGGAATGAACAACCTCTTGAGGAACCTCAGTCTTGACCTCTTGAGAAGTGGATGCTTTAGTAACACGCCATGAAATATTAGCGATTTGAATCACAAAATCGCCATTAAACCTTGCAAACCCACCCAGTGAAGTTTCCTGTTATCCTAGTCTCTTGCTCGTCATGACTGTAACGGAGCAGCTGCGTGCGTTGCCTGTGGGATGTGATTGCGTGTCTCCTATCCTCCCTTTGGGCTTGTTGATACATACCAGACAGGGCAGTATATCCAACCCGATAAGGGAGTTCAGGTCACGGTCACATAAGAACACATCATGGGTGCTGTAGGGGTGTGTGTGTGTGTGTGTGTAGGGGTGTGTGCGTGCATGTGTGTGTGTGTGTGTGTGTGCGTGCGTGTGTGTGTGTGTGTGTTTGTGTGTGCATGTGTGCGTGCGTGTGTGTGTGTGCGTGCGTGCATGTGTGCGTGCGTGCGTGAGTGTGTGGAAAAGAGAGTGTGGGAGTGGGGCTGGGGACTGCTTGACTCTCCATTGTAAAGAGGTCCTGATGATGGAAAATAATTATCAACTGTGTAGTACAAATTATAAATGTTGTGATAGTACCATTCAAAAAGTTTTTTTTTTTTTGCAAAGGAGCTTTTAAAATAATCAGTTGAATTTAATTGTCATAACAATGCACCACTGCCAATTCGAACACAACCCGCTTGCAAACAGCTTGGTCTTTTCAAGCACACACTCATGCCAAACGGCTATACAGCATATTCATCTACAGGCCCGCTGACATCTTTTGCTGGGCCCAGGACAAAGTCATCTCAAAGGGCCCCCTACCCTACCCAATACATACAATGTAATGGGAACCCAATTTTGGGCCCCCTGTCTCTCTTGGCCCGGGACAACATACCCGTTTGTCCCCTCCTGTCGGCGGGCCTGTTCATCTACATCACTCCCACACCCACAGAATAAACAGCTCACACACCACTGTCAAGAAATGGTGTCATTTGCCAAATGTAAACACAGGCCACTGCTTATATATGGGGCCCCCTTCTGCCCACTAGGCCCCTCAGTGACCCACAATCCTGAAACAGCTGTACACAGTAAAAAAAATGCTAGTGATTTATTTAAGAGTTGAAATGAACTCAATTTCAGAAAATGTTTCGTACCACTCAAATAATAGTGTTAATTTTACTATTTGGTTAGATTTTCAGAGTTAATTCTTCTCAATATTGTGTAAATATTAATAGCTAGAGTTGACTAGCCACACAGATTTTTGACTCCACGGTTATAGTAATTTGATTCTCCACAGTGTTGTAAATACTTAGGCCTACATTTATATATACCTTCCCTCTGAAATATTGACATGCCGTTATGTTTTTTATTGTGTAGTGGGAAACACATTTTTATGTGGAGGTTGTCGATGCGGATCTGTAGAAGACTGGAATGGCTTATGCTGTCAGGACTGGACTGGAAAATTGGCATATAGAGACTTTTTTCCGGTGGGCCGACAGTTGCCAGGGGATGATGGTGTTGTTTATTTGTGTGTTTGTTTGTTTGTTTTTTCTTAGGAACTGGTTTAGAGGAGACGGCCCGTTAGTCCATCTTCTATACAGACTGGACTTTTATGTGTGAGGGGCCAATGTTGAAGAGAAACTGTCCCATTTTTGGAAATTAACTAATTTTACACCTCTCCTTGAGTTAGATGATTGAATTTTACCTTTCTCCTGTTCAACCGTTCTCTGAGTATGGCAGTGCAAATTTTACCTCTGAGCTAGCAGTTAACATTGAGTCCTATGAGACCAGTTAGCCGCCAGCTGGTCTCACAGGACTCAGTGTTAATTGCTAGCTTGGAGGTAAAATTTGCACTGCCATACTCAGAGAACGGCAGGAAGTACAGGAGAAAGGTACAAAGCGGATTCCAAAAAAGTTGGGACACTTGGTATTTTGTGAATAAAATCAAAATGCTGGCATTTTCAAAACATTCAATATGTTAATAAGGTAGAGCATTGTGTATAGACAACATATCAGTTGTTAAAGCCAAGCAGAATGGTTGTTTTGGGGTAATTATGTGATCACTTAAAATTTCACCCTTGCAACAAATTCCAAAAAAGTTGGGACAGGGCCAATAAAATGCTTTTTATGTTGGATAAGAGTAAACACAACACAAGGGATGAGACTTAACATTTAAATACTATGACTGATGGCATGATTTTATCCAAAAAAATAGATATTTTCATATGCGAGACATGATTTCAGCAGCTCAACTGATAGGTGTGTTCTTCGACTTGTTTACCTTCTTGTTATGCTTAATATGTGGCATATCTTGACTGCAAGAAAACATTTTTGTCACCTGTTTACTCTTATGATGGAACCACACTGTTGGAACATAGTAGAGATTGAATTTGCCATCATTATGGGGCAATATCTAAAGGCTGTGCTCCAAAATATAATGCCTTGGTAGCTATGTATGCTGTTTAAAGTCTGAATATATCATTCAGCCCTCATTTTAATGCTCTACATGAGTAAGAAGACCATAACCAAGGAATTTCTGCACCACTTTACCATCATATATGCTGTCTTTCAGACTGACCACTAAATCAAGCTGAAGTGTTCATTTTCTTCATAACCTGGAGGGTGCATGACTCCATTATTTAAAAAAGAATGAAATATTTTCCATTCTGTAATCTAAGGACAGTTTCACATGTCTCCTAGGTCCATATAGAATGAGCTTTGCCACTTGCAACACTGTTTAATGTCTGCATCATGTGCCTTAATCAAGTGTTGTGTTTATGGTCATATTTTCAACAGCTGTCATTGTTGGAGTGTCATAGTTTGCTTATTGACGATGGGTATGTCATGATCTCATAACTCGTGCAATGATTTTACAGAACTCTACATTACAGAAATAGGCATTATATGCCTGCAATTTTGATCATTCAATCTTTCTGTGTAATAGATCAGTAATTAGTCCCTCAAAATCTTTGCTACTGAGTGCCACAGCCTCTCTGTCATGGTATTTTATTTGTGCATTCATGTTGGCAGTCAATATAGTTCCTTTCAAACTATTCCTCCTTGTGTTATTTTTAGAATTATCCAACTATTACAACATTTTTTGGCCCTGTCCCAACTTTTTTGAGATTTGTTGCATGGGTCGAATTTTAAATAACCACATAATTCCCTCAAAACAATGCTTTTGCCTCATTTTAACTCTTCATATGTTGACCTTGGACCATTGTGTATCTTATGCATGGATTGAATGTTTTGAAAATGCCAGCATTTTGATTTTATTCACAAAATACCAAGTGTCCCAACTTTTTTGGAATCCGCTTTGTAAAACTCAACCATTTAACTCAAGGAGAGATGTAAAATAAGCTTATTTCCAAAAATGGGTGAGTATGCTTGGGTGTTTTTCAGTCCCTGTCCAACCCTGTCTGCTGTAACGCAACAGATACTCGGTCCAGGTTTTCTGTCTTGTCCCCTGGTTGCCTCCTAGTCCATCCGATCCAACTCCACCTCTTATCTCCAAGATTTCCTCTGGATTTTTGGCCAAGCTGGGTTATAACATTGGCAGCCTGTGCGTATGTCTTAATGAGACTGGCGCCACGATTACTGTAGTAGCTCAAGTCAAAATTGTATTTTGTTACTGTAGTGTACTTTAGCAAGCAGCTCTATAAAGACTCATGCCATGACATCCAGATTTTGTTGGTGTCCAGTCCACTGTTATTGGTTGAAGGTAGGCCAAGTTACTTTAAAGCAAAACGTATCCACCCACCACAAGAATGAAAGCCCTGAAAGCCTCATGGAGAGTATTCTGTCTCAAAAACACGTTACAGAGGGAAACTTAGCTCGGAATTCCATTAGGGCCTTTGATCATATTGCCATGGAGAAACTCGTTTGTACTCTTATTACATGACACATCTGTCTCCGTAGGAACAGTACCAAAAAATCCACACAAACTATTTGTTGTTTTTTTTCTGTACAGCAGTGGAGTTGAAGGAGACAGGATGTAGTACTTTGGCCTTCCGTGACATTAAGAGCATGTGAATCTATTGCAGCTGCATGGAGGAATGTAGCGGCAGGGAATATATAGGGCCAACTAAAACAGATCGCTGTTCGTATGTGTACTGTAAGTGTGTGAATGTTTGAATGTATGTGACTGTATGTGACTGCATGGTTACTGAAAAGTCAAGGGAACACATTATGGCTGCTGCTGCATGTTGAGATTTGCAAGAATTCTCTTATAAGTGAGCAGAGTCTTCCAGCCACCATAACATCCTGTGAAACGTCAAGTGGTGTCAGGTCCTTTCAACAGTACAAGTGCTCTACATTTCAGTGCACTCAAAACAAAGACAAACAATGAAAAAACACACCAACATTCTCCCAGCATTCATTGTCTCCGTTTACATGACATTTTTAATTCCGAATTAATGATTAAGAATTAATAGTTCCGGCGAGTTTACTTTGATCCTTCATTTACTTTCCATTTGTGAAGTGTTTACATGATGTTTTCGAAGCGGAATTAATAGACGGTGGGCTAGATTTCGTAGCTCCTTTAGAAAATGAGTTTCGTTCTCACTCTCGAGTGGCAACTTGATTTTTCTAATATGACCTCCTGACAATATGTAAAGCAATATTCTGGCTGTTGCCACGCTGAAAAGTTGCACGTTGATCTTAAAAAATAACGAAAATAAAAAAGACTGGGGGTGACGTCACATAATGCACAGTCAATGGGAAGTCTCCGCCCCTCAAAGGTGAAAAGGGAATATTTATCCGCATATCGGGCTTTTTTCATAGGCAGATAATTCACCTAATCATTGAAACAACGTATGCATTTCATTCCTGACCATTTTCCTGTTACTGGAAAAAATAACACAGCTTGCATTTCTTTACTGACACATAGTTTTTTGGCGAATTGATCTACCCCCGTCACCTCATTGCTCTATTGCTTTGAGGGAACAGACCTGTCATCTTTTTGACATTTATCTCTCGTTGCCCAATGATGGTCAGACAGTCGAACACTAACAGCGAAAAAGAGCACTCCTGAAAGTTTGAGAAAAATATTTTTTTTGCATGTACACAACAAGTGAGCCCACTTACCCCCCAACTTGTCACTTTTTGCCATGAAATCTGACGGTTCCGGGTAGCATGCACGCGCTAGCTGTATTCTGCCTCGTTGACTTTGCATTGACGTGACGTCACTCGGTCGGCTAGTTTTTGTTGTCATTTTTATAAATCAATGTGCAAGTTTTGAGGATGGCAACAGCCAAAATATTGATTAATGGGTTGTCAGGGGGTTATATAAGCAAAAATAAAGTTGCCACTCGTTAACACCAACGAACTGACAAGATATGAGACTGGGCCCACCACCTATAAGTTTTATTCAGAATTTAAGTGAGTTCATTCAGAATTAAATGTCTCATGTAAACGAGGCCATTCACTCCCAAGAGCTGTCAGGCCATCTGCTAGTATGAGTGACATCATCAAAATAATAATGACACCACAGAGACTGTCTGGATGTCTGAGAGACATGAAAGTGAAAGAAAGCCCATTGGGAAACTCCTACTCCCATTGTCATTGTGACACAGCACTCCACAGCACACAAGTGAACACTGCACACTGCGAAATTGCATTCATGCCTCACCCGTGCAAGGGGGCAGCCCTCAGTGGCGCCCCATGGGGAGCAGTGCGGTGGGACGGTAACATGCTCAGGGTACCTCAGTCATGGAGGAGGATGGGGGAGAGCACTGGTTGATTACTCCCCCCACCAACCTGGCCAGTCGGGAGTCGAACCGGCAACCTCTGGGATGCAAGTCTGACGCCCTAACCGCTCACCCATGACTGCGCATAGGATATATTCTGGTCTTCTCAGACGTGACTTATCTAAAGATCTTATATGGGCAGCCATTGCATTAACCCATTGATGCTTAAAGCACCTGCATGTTTTTTTGTGTAACCATGAAAACTGTGGTTCCTGACTATAGTGGGGTCGTAGGCATGTGCATTTTTTCTCAGTCATTTCAAATTTGTGTTAAAGTTTGGTTTTCACGCCCAAGTTGAAGTTTAGGGTCTATAGAACAATTTGAGTTCGAGTGTCAAACACACAGATAACAAAATGACCTGTGGGGGGCGCTCTAAAATATATAAACTGCTATAACTTTTTAGTAGTTTAACCAAATTTAACATATGAGGTATGCATGGATTCAGCATTAAGAGGAGGAGCTGGTGAGCTAAGTATTTGGTTACCAGATTAAAGACACACTATGTCATAAACACACTTTTAGTCCATGGACAGCAAAATTCACGTTTTTTTTTAAGAAAAAGGGTGCAAATGCCCTCCAAGTTGTAATGAAACATCATTTATTGTTACAAGTTATTGTAAATTGAGCCTGGTATATGATTCAACTTGATTTGTTCAGAATATCCCTGAAGCACAAAGATACCTATGATACTTATGCAAATATGGCTGCATAAAGCCTATGTGATATTTAGGACCCAACTTGCAACTTTGAGTTTATGAATTTAGGATCACGAGTATCAACTTTTTTCGATGAAGCCATATTCTATTCACACATAAAATCACAAAAAAACGTTATATCTGGAAGAAAATAAATCAATAATAACAATAATAATAATAATAAGACTGCATTTCCGGAGAGACAATGCTATTGGTATGCTTGCGGATTATGCACACACACACACAGAGCTGTTGTATACACACACAGAAACACGAGGGAAAGAGATAGAGGTAGGCCACTGCCACTTACTGACAGCAGAGGTCTAAAGTTCTACAAGGCTGCATGTGTGTGTGTGTGTATGACTGAAGATTCTAAAGGTGACAGTTTGGCAGTCAGTAGCTGAGTAATATGTGCAGCCTTATTTTTACGCTGTCATATCTCCAACAGTTTTGCAAGTTGTCAGATGATATTGACACACAAATGGCACAAACCTGCTCTTCATGTCAAAGCTGAGATCACTTTTCTTGGCCAAATGGTTCAGTCAAAAAATTGACATATTCAGGCCTATGCGCTGAGCTGTTCACACATTTTTTTGTAAGTGAATGGGGTCACATCATAGGGATTTTAAAACTGCTCTCTTTGAAACATTTTTAAGAGTTGGCTTATGATGTGTCAGGCCACTGACAACCCCCCCCCATCCCCCACCACCATATCTGCGACTGAACATTCCACCTGCACTACTATACTTGTGACTGAACTTTCAACCTGCACTAACTCAAAACATGCACACACACACACACACACACACACACACACACACACACACACACACACACACACACACACACACACACACACACACACACACACACACACACACACACACACACACACACACACAAGCACACTGCACTTTCTGCACTAAACCCAAACATACACACACTGACACACACTGACACACACACACACACACACACACACACACACACACACACACACACACACACACACACACACACACACATACACACACACACACACACACACACACACACACGAACACACACACAGACGCACACCGCACTTTCTACCTGCACTAAACACATACACACACACACACACACACACACACACACACACACACACACACACACACACACACACACACACACACACACACACACACACACACACACACACACACACACACACACACACTGCTGCTGGTGTACTTGACAGACCTTTTTAATATTTTTTTTCTTCAAATGCTACTATTACCATGTCAGAACGCTATAAAGGACCTTTTAGGAAAAGCACAAAAGCACAACAATACCTCTTAATGTATGTCCTCTACAAGTCTTCTGTTGTCCAGTCTTGCACTTTAAATGTCTGTATGAGCACTGTCTATGTCCATACTGTCTTAAGTCCATGTATAAGTACTGTCTATGTCTATACTGTCTATGTCCTTACCTAGATTTAGTCTATGTCTGTATGGGAAAGCAAGAAATGTCATTTCAAATTCTTTGTATGACCAGTGCATGTAAAGAAATTGACAATAAAACCTACTTGACTTGACTTGACTTATGATCTTCACACAGTTTGTATTCAGAGCCAATACCTCTCTGACAATGCCTTTACCTAGTTGATACAAAAACCCCAGGACAGGTCACCTCTCACTCTAACTGCCACAGTTTGTGACATTATCATCTTGACCATTCTACCATTCATTTCAATGAAGGGGAAAACAGAGAGAAAACTGAGGAAAAACAAGTCTGGTGAACAAATGAAAGGGGGTAGGCCAGCGAAAAATACTCCACCCTGAGACCTTTTCGAGCCGTTCGTTTTGGCACTCGAACCGTGTCTCTATCTCAAACGCTGCAACGATTCAAAGCCGCCGTACTAATGAATGACGATTCCCATATGCCGAGGTGAATGGAAAAATGTAGAATAATAATAAACTGTTGATGAACAATTAATATGCTTTCCTGCAAGCATACTAAATAAACTGTTGGAGTAGAATTAGTATGCTTGCTGGGGGCAAGCAGATTCCTTTGGCAAGCATACTAAATAATACTATAGGACTATTTCATACATGGTAGACACAATCATCTGCTCTGGGAACTGTCCATTTGTTACCAGCGTAGTTGACAGGAATGAAAACCGTTCTTATTATCTGCATTTGCCAGAAATGCCTGCCAATCTGGTAACAAATGAACAGTTCCCAGATTTGGACTACACTACCAAAGCAATGCAGTTGCCAAAGATGTTTTCCATCTAGAGGTGAAGTGCAGCTGTTTTTGTACTTGTACAAATAGACCTGCCAGATCTCGGTGCAAGTGCATGAAGGCGGAGTTAAAGTGCACACGTCTGTGCAAGTGCACATACAATTTCTAAGACTGACCACTGACTGTTTTTGCATGTGTTCTCTGTCATAGTTATTGTAGAGTGGAGTATTGGAATAAATGTTAGCCCTATGGTCTTCTGTTTACTTTTTGAATGCAAGAAAAAATGATGTTCCCCATAGTATTTATCATCATCATCATCATCATCATCATCATCATCACTATTACTGTTATTATTATTATTATTATTATTATTATTATTATTATTATTATTATTATTATTGATTTACTTTCTTCCAGATATAAAGTGTTTAAGTTGTGAATAAAATGATGGATTGATTGAAAAAAAGCTGGTACTCATGATCCTAAATTGATAAACTCAAAGTTGCAAGTTGGGTCCTAAATATCACATAGGCTTTATGCAGCTATATTTGTTTATATGTATCCTAAGTATATGTGTGCTTCAGGGATATTCTGAACAAATCAAGTTAAGTGATAACCCAGGCTTTATTTACAATAAATTGTAACAATAAATTATGTTTCATTGCAACTTGGAGGGCATTTCCACCCTTTATCATAAAAAAGCCCGGATTTAGCTGTCCATTGGCTAAAAGTGTGTTTATCACATAGTGTGTCTTTAATCTGGTAACCAACTATTTAGCCCACCGGTTTCTCCTCTTCATGCTGAATCCATACATACATCATATGTTAAATTTGGTGTAGCCCCTTAATGCGCGCTGTACCTCCAGTGGCACGCTGTAATAGTCATTGAAATGTAACTACCATAGCACTACAATACTATGACGAAACACAGGCCCTTTAGTAATGCACCACGACTTGGTCATTACCATACTGGTAACAACAAATGTATAGAGCCGCGTCTTAAGGGGTTAACTAATCAGAAGTTATAGCAGTTTATATATTTTAGAGCGCCCCCCGCAGGCCATTTTGTTATCTGTGTGTTTGACACTCGAACTCAAATTGTTCTATAGACCCTAAACTTCAACTTGGAAGTGAAAACCAAACTTTAACATCAATTTGAAATGACTGAGCCTATTACGACCCCACTACTAACCATGGATCATGGTTATTCATGATTTTCATGTTTTTTTTTCAGCATGGTTTGTGTCTATGGTTTAACCATAGGCACAAATCATGCTAAAAAAAACCCATGGTTAATTGTAGGTTTCATGGTCACCCAAAAAACATGAAAACTTGTTTGCAGCCCTGGTGCAATGGTAAGGGAGTTGGACTGAAGATCACAGAATTGCAGATTGAAATCCCACCCTTGCCTCAGCCTACACCTCCATCCATGACTGAAGTGCCCTTGAACAAGGCACCTAACCCCACATTGCTCCAAGGTCACCATGTGCGTTGGATAAAAAAAAGTGGCAGCTAAGAGTAATGAAATGAATAATTATAAACCGTGGTAAAGTCATTGTTAGTTTTCAGAGTAAAACCATGGTTAGTTTTATAGTTAAACCATAGTCACACCAAAGCATGCTCGATAAACCATGAAATCATAATTTACCATGGTCGATTTTCGTAAGGGAGGCGTTTGCAGACAGATTCTGTCGTCAAGGGGGTGGATAAGATCAGGGCTGCTGACAGCTGATTTGGGATTATTGATTGATTGATTGATTGATTGATTTGATTTATTTCAGATGTAACACAAGAACAATAAGCATCCAATTAAATAAATACAAGTAGGCCTACCATCATTATGTGCTACTGAAAAGAAGTGGGATGAAGCCTTGCTTATTAACTCCCACTCCCATACATTTAAAAAAAAATAATCTTAGGTTAGGTTATCTGAAAGGGCCCAAAGCCCAAACGCATAGTAATAATGGCTCAATATCTCATGTTATCAAAGTCAGCTTTACTGTCAATTTTTATGTACAGGTCATACAAATACAGTGAAATTACATTTCTCTCTGTCCCGTGCAAAGACATAGATTTGGACACGGCATTTAAATGCAAGACAGCACAGCAGAACATTTGTGAGTGAGTAGGGTAGGAGATTGGTCTTTTGTCATTTGTTTTAGCCTGAAATCCCCAATCCCCTGCATTATATCTGCACGTCAAGGGTCCCATCCAACACACAGGGGTGGTGGAGAACAGCAATGGTTTCATGCCATCTAAAGGGTTAGCTTTGCTTTGGCTCGGGAGGGGATTAATTGAAATGAATTCAATGGGCATGAACAGGATTCATTTGGCAAGACCTAACAGTCCTGTAATGAGATGAATTCCAGAGGGAGATGAGGGGCAACGAGTCCTTTCAGTTTAGCTCACAACAACTTAGCTCTCAGCTCCCCACTCGTGCTTCCTAACAAAAGATAACAGCACTTTAATCTGTTGATACTCTGTTAAGTTGTGGTGTAGCATTCAACTTTATATCAAATGCTGCAATACTGCGGATGACATTAATTCCAATACTGATCTCTTTTTTTTCATCTCTCTGACCAGCTCAGTTGGTATGCTCTACCTATTCATATTGTACTTCGTGTTTGTTATTCCTTATCTTTATGTGCCTTTTTAATCATTTTTATTTCACCCTAAAAAATGAGTTATTAAATGGTTTTCAGTGTTTCTGTGTATTACTCCATCATTCGGTTTAGTCTCTGCCTCTACACAGTTTGATATCCTGCTATGTTGCTGTTCGTTGCATGACTTATGACTGCTATACCAAAAAAGTGTCATGACTTGAACCTGATCGACAGGCATGGGGAGGAAGGTCTGTGTGGGAACTGAGTGGGAGATGAGAGGGGGCAAAATGGGTATTGGGGATGTAGTGGCCGTTTGGCAACGTGATCTGGTTTTTATTTAGTGGTGCTTCCTGTCACTCCTTTAGGAGAGAGAGAGAGAGAGAGAGAGAGAGAGAGAGAGAGAGAGAGAGAGAGAGAGAGAGAGAGAGAGAGAGAGAGAGAGAGAGAGAGAGAGAGAGAGAGAGAGAACAGACGCTGACCCACTCATGGCAAAATCAAGAGCAGCTGTGGTATGTTGGTTTGGTATGTTTCCAAAAGAAGAGGCGGTGATATAGTGAGATAGATAGATAGATAGATAGATAGATAGATAGATAGATAGATAGATAGATAGATCAAGGAAGAGAGAGAGAGAGAGAGAGAGAAAGGGAGGGAGAGAGAGAGAGAGAGAGAGAGAGAGAGAGAGAGAGATACAGAGAGAGATACAGAGAGAGAGAGAGAGAGAGAGAGAGAGAGAGAGAGAGAGAGAGAGAGAGAGAGAGAGAGAGAGAGAGAGAGAGAGAGAGAGATATGTACTGTACACTTGTTCATGGTACTGTATATGCACAATCACTTCCCTGCACAGACTATCAAACCCATTTCGAGCACTTCATTCACCAGAGGAATCATTCTATAAGCCACATCTATGTGTGCTGGCTCCATAGAAGAACAGTGGGTAATATAATTCAATAAGGTAAATATGTATAAGTCCTGGCAATACTATGACGTACGATTTTTAAAATTGCATTTGCAATTTCATTAATCTGGAGACTGAAAAAAAAGGGGGGGGGGGAACAGACACATCTGTTGGTTTCTAGAAACACATGATTGATGTACTATTATCCTCAAGAACACTACGTCCTTTTCCAATTCTGTCACACAATTCAAAATGAATGCTCCACACGCCAATCCACACAACACTGTGTTTCATTAACAGTCAGCATGGGTTCTCAGGAACTCCAAGTTCCTGGGACTCGGTGCCCCAAGAGGGATTTCTAGGTGTCAAGAATTGGCACAGTGGGGGAGAGCCCATGACTGCAGCCAACTCCCATTGAGTCCAACATTCACCACGGTGCTCACCATGAACTGATGAAATTCACGCTTGGAAGAGCAGGCCAGGCAAGACAGAACTGTGTTTGAAGTTTGAAGTCTTTGACAACAGCAAAATATTTCACACAAACTTGTTCTTTATTTAAAAAAAACAACAAAAAACCCCCATTAAAACCATTTACAAGTGATACTATATTCAGGAACTGAAATCAGTAGTTTCTTATTCAATTGCTTGTAATAAAAAAAACAGCATAAAAGGAATTTATGGTCCCCACTTTCACATTTATACTTCCATTTATACTCCAAAAATGTACTGTTATAACAATTATTTTCAATACATGTATACTACAATGAAGAAGTAACCAGTCTGGTTCATTATAATGAAGATTCTGTGTAATACACAGCTCAGCATGTCTATGATATCTTAGTCAAGACATAAAACCACGTCATATAATTTGTAATGCCTTATTAACATGTAATATTCATGTATGGCTAATGTATGACTAATGAAATGTGTTGTTTAGGTGTTTTGGTGAGCTCACTGGTAGCTGCCATTCTGGGGATACAAGTGCCAATAGGATACAGCACTAGGAAAAATAAAACAGCTACTGCATTGTGTCAATATGATAAACACCCTCACAACCACATGGGAGACAATTTATACAAAACTCAAAATATGTTTTACTTACAAATTTTAGGTCCTCAGATTAAAAAAAATAAAAAATCCTCATCCTAATTCAACCTCACTCAAATTTCATGACTTCTTCGAACCCGTGGTAGGTGAAGGGCTCCAGCGCAGGTGCGCACATGTCATCTTTGAGGCAGGCCATCTTGTTGTACTCACAGCTGCTCTCGGACCCGGGTTCAAAGAACACCCCGTCTGGTGAGTAAATGGACGGGTCCTCGTCGAAATAGTTGTGCGGTCTCAGGATGACGCCTCCGCCATTGCCGATGGTCACCGTGTTGGGGATGTCCTCGGCATGGGGGATGTGCAGGAAGCCTGCTGTTATCCAGGCAACAAGATCCTACAAAGTGGCAAAGAGCCAGTGAGCATCATTACTGTCAAGAGAATTGTCTTCCGTGACCATTTTCCTTCATGAAAAGCTAATCCTACATTTTAACAGTGACCCTGTCTGGACTGTTGGCCTATACAGGGCCGTGACCAGACATTTTCAAATATCGGGGTAAAATACTGCGTGATGTACTGCATACTGTATATTTAGAACGCTTCAAACACTTCAGTCAAACTCTTACGTTTGTTTTCATTAATCACTGCCTTGAGGATACATGGGGATGGCGTATATACAGAATTTATCATTGTTGATCATATATCGATTTTCATCATAGATACATTGACATTGACATGACCTCTGTGTCCTCAATGGTAGTTACGGCCACGGGCCTATTCTCTGTATTTCCCCACTCTTTCTATATTTGGAGCAGCATGTGATTTATATTTTGCCGAAGACAAGTTTACCCTTGGAAACATTTACGTTTGTCTTATTTTATCTTATCTTACATACTGTATCCTACCGATTATGTCCTTGTTTGTGAGTCACTTTGGATAAATTAATCTATTAAATGGAATGTATTGTAATGCAATGTCCTTGTTTGCAAGTTGCCTTGGATGAAAGCATCTGCTAAATGTAATATAATATAATGAGACCATACCCTAAATCTGTTAGAATTTAGTTGCATCTCCTCTATTCGATGATCATGACCAATATTACACATTTGACAATAAAAGACTGCGGGCAGCACTTAATTTTACTTTCATTCTGCACATAGGCCTATAGCCCTGTAATGCAGATGGGATTTCCAGCAAGCCCATTCACTATTTGCCAAAAAAAAGCTCAACTACAAACTGTATATCATAATATCAAAGCTTTGACATTACAGAGTCTTGAAGGGACACTGTGCAGGAAATGGTCAAAAAAGGTACTGCAACTACGCTGCTCATTGAAACTGTGTCACCTATTGCCAAATTTTACCTTTTCATCAAAGTTTACCAGTAATTAACTAATATTTTCTAGTATGGCCCAAGTACAGTCATTTTTGCAGCTAAAAATGGCTATTTCTGGAAATTCAAAATGGCGGACCATGGAGAAGATCCCCCTTTTCATGTATGAAAAGTGTAATTTTTCCAGTCATAATGAATACTTAGAATTTGATGGTGGTGGTAAGTATTCATGAAAAAGGTAACATTAGTGAATGGGTAGCATGGATTCTGGAAATAAACAACTAAAAATCTCACACAGTGTCCCTTTAAGAAGCAGATTAAGATATAGCTGTTCCCATTTTGGTGACAATAAGAACAACCATTATGGAGTCCTGTCATGTGTGACTCCGAACAGCAGATTGACAACACTACTCGACCAGCATCATCCTTCACGTGTGTGTGTGTGTGTGTGTGTGTGTGTGTGTGTGTGTGTGTGTGTGTGTGTGTGTGTGTGTGTGTGTGTGTGTGTGTGTGTGTGTGTGTGTGTGTGTGTGTGTGTGTGTGTGTGTGTGTGTGTGTGTGCGTGCACGCGCGCGTGTGACGTGAGATGGATTTCAACCAGCAACGCTACACTTCACCTCATTGTCCTCTTATCAGCATGGGATGCTAGCTCCTCACTTACTGTAGTGTGTACACATGTGACAAAAGCAGGCATCCTGTCAGTCATATGTGAAAACACAAGACCGTGATGTGGTCCTCCTACCACCTACCTCATCCACAATGGACTCGTTGTCTGCGATGAACTGGCTGAAGTCTACTGCAGGTGACCATATGTCATTCTGACTGTACAGGCTGCTGCTGGTCTGCTCAGCGTCTTTGTGTTTAGTGATGGCCACCTTGTACCTAAAGAAAGAAAGAAAGAAAGAAAGAAAGAAAGAAAGAAAGAAAGAAAGAAAGAAAGAAAGAAAGAAAGAAAGAAAGTTACATTCCATGTAGGAGTTATGTTTGGAGAAAGTAGACAAGGTACAGTTCACATCACTGTAGACTGGAGAGAGAGAGAGAGAGAGAGAGAGAGAGAGAGAGAGAGAGAGAGAGAGAGAGAGAGGAGCAAGATAGGGACAGGAGAGGGACAGGAGAAAGAGAGAAAGAGACCACAGAAGCGAGAGAGAGAGAGAGAGAGAGAGAGAGAGAGAGAGAGAGATGGGGAATCGTCACCTGGCCCAAGACATTGATCTCTCCTCTGGTTCATCCTCTGGCAGGTGATCTCCTGCAAAGCTGACCACCTGGATCCTGTAGGAGCGATTGTGGCCCCAGCGGTTGGTCTGGTTGCTGGCCACGTGCAGGTAGCGAGGCATAGGCTGGCCGTAACGCAGGGCAGCCTCCTGTTCTGTCTTCAGCTGGTTCTCCACCAGGTGCGGCACCTTGGCTTTTCGCTCAGGCATCCAGGGCAGGGGCACCTCCTTGTACGTCATGTCCTTAGTCTGGAATATGTTCTTCACTCCTTTTAGAGGAACACACACATGCTTTTAGGACCTTTCAGGCAGTGGTGTAGTCTACTTTTTTATGGTGGGTATACTGTATATTTGAGCATTTTTTGAAGTGGGTATACTGGTATATATTTGTGCTATTCAAAACAATGGATCAATCAATTTTAAGTGGGTATACTGAAATCTCTGAAATTTAGAAGTGGGTATACTCCGTATACACGCGTTCTACGTAGACTACACCACTGCTTTCAGGGATTTGGTATAGCAGTTGTAGTAAATACAAAAATGTGTGTTGCTATGATTTATCTGATCTGACAAACAATTACGCTTACAAAACAATGCACTAATTAATTATAGATCCATATGATGCAGGATTCAGAATGCAACTATTGGAATGGCTGTGGTGGTCAAATGTAGATTCAAGCATTAGGACAAACATATTAAGACATTGCAGTAATACTTAAGAACCACTCAAATGCAATTGGAGCCTCTTCATATGACATGTTATGCTGCGTTGAATTTCACACTCACTTCATTTTGGCAAAGCTGCCTGTACTGAGTTCTTCCAGGTCCAGAGAAATCAGGCCACAATGAAAAGCAAACACTATGGCGGTGCAATGGCATGGTACACTATTGCAGCCAACCACATATGAGCTTTGCTTACCCATGGTGACCTGGGTTCAAGCCTGGTCTGTGTCCTTTCGTGGCCCTGCCCTATCTATCCCTCCCAGTCTCTTTCTGTCATAGTACACTGTCCTATAGCCTCTATAAAGGCACATGAATTCCCGTAAAATAAATATTGGTAACACTTTACTTAAAGTCAACATTATAAGCGCATTTATAACAAATTATAACGCACATTATAATTACTTACAACGTATTATGACTACACTCATAATGCTTCATGATGCTTTATATTAACAGTTATGAATAACTATGAATCTAGCTTATAATGCTTTATAAATCCAAGGGTGTCATGAGTGCTCATGACTGGCTATAAACTACAGGCTGCCTGATGGTGCTTATAGTACATTATGAGTACCTAAACCCCTCTATGCACAGCAGGGCTTGACACTGGCACCTGCCAACCGGCCAAATGCAGGTAAAACTTGTCTGTGGCTAGTAATACTTTCAGTGTCACTAGCCAATTTGGCTGACAAGAAAAAGCTCCGTAACTCAGTTTATATTTGCTTAATATAGGCTACTTCCATGTTGAAAGCTATACACCCATCTTGCTTTAACACCTCATCTTCTGAGGATAGATGTACACCATCACAATAAAGAAAACAAAAAACAATATCAAATTTATGGCTAGTAGAAAGGCTGAATGGCTAGTGACTTGGGAAAATCACTAGCCACATTGGCCGGTGGGTGACAAAGTTAATGTCAAGCCCTGATGCACAGACCTGGATGATAAACTGTCATAAGGGCTCATATGATGCTATAATGTTTTATGTGAGATCATAAGTCGTCAATGTGTGCTCTAAGTAAAGTGAAGTTCATATAGATGCATCTACGTATAATGCACTGTATAATGCACATCTATAATGCATCATAATGTACTGTAAGCCCCATCAGGCAGCCTGTAGTTTATATCCTGTCATGAGCACTCATAATACCCTTGGATTTATAAAGTATTATAAGCTACATTCATGGTTATGCACTACTGTTAACATAAAGCTTCATGAAATATCATCAGTGTAGTCGTAATGCTTTGTAAGTAATTATAATGTGCATTATAATTTGTTATAAATGCGCTCATAATGCGCTATAGGTATGGGCTTCATAGAAAGTGTTACCTAAATATTTTTTAATTGAAAAAAGCTAAACAAATAATATGTAATTACGTCATCTGAATCAGGGGTCCAATTGATTTGGTATCTGTCCAATTGACCAAACCAAGCATGACTCAGTCAGGTGACCAAATGTAAGTATACTGTATAGGAGTCTGCAAGGCTGTTTAGCACAATGCCAATTATTTCCTGGTCTTATTACAACAATACAATGACTTTTTCTTAAACTGGGCCCAGAGTGATAACTACTACTTTCCATTCCAAACTACACAGGTATACTGTAGTGCCAAAATGTGCCAAAATAGGAGAGAAGCAGGTGGTTGTCATGGTCCCATGACAAACGGAGACATCCTTCATTCACGTGCACAAACCAGTGGTAAAGCTAAAAGTGGTAAAGCAGTTTGGTTGAGGGCCACAGCATTCTTTTATAAAGCAATATAGATGTGCCATCTTTTCCAAAAGACATGCAGGTATTGTGAAATGTAAATCCGACAGAAAACCATATGCATAGTCGCTTTATGAATAACATCTAAATTTAAGACTTCCTTTCAACGTTCTCCACACCACATATGTAGACAAATACCGATTGTAAGAGAGATTCAATAGTGCTTCCATCATCCAATATTTGACCATTTGGCAAAGGGAGAAACCCCATAGTCACATAAAAGTTTATAAGATTATTCCATTCTGCATGGGAAATTTGTCAGTGTGTTTATGTTTTTCTGGCAATGTTGTAGATTCTGGTTTCTGGTAGTTGGCAAAATGAGACAGATGTTTATGTCCCATAGAAAACAAACAGTGTGAGCTCTAGTTCACTGTGACCTTAAAAGCCCATGGTCATATCTGCCTTGTGTCTGGACTAGGATGTGCAACACTACAGGACCTAGCTGGGTGCACTGCGAATATTACGCATGATTTTACGCACGAGCTAATTAAAGTTGAGTATGAAACAAAGGCAGGTGCACATTACAGGTGAGGACATACACCTATTACACATTGGACCACAGAATAGAAACACTTACCTGCAACATCTAGGTCGACTTTGAAGTTAATGAAGTGAGTGTGGATATTCCCTAGAGTGTTTTCTGCGACCTGGTGACCGTGTCGCAAGCTGCCATCAATTATGTATGATGAGGATATGTAACCAGTGGCGTGCACTCTGGCTTCTACGGATCCGCTCTGATAAAAGATGAAGTCCCAGACGTAGTCATAATTCCCAATAGCAGTGATGCTTCTGACGTGCAATGCGCTGTTTGCCATTCCACCGTATTTGTTATGGAAAAAGTCAGAGAAGTGTCTTCGCAGTGGCCGGCCAATGTCATGTTCGAAAACGCAGATTGAATTTCTAAACCTCTGTGTGCTATTGGTGTCGATGTAACGGTATGTATCCACATAGGTCGCCCCGTATGGACAGTCCACTCCACGCACCAACTCGTGCGCAAACCGGCCAATACCAATACTCGAGTCGAGGAACTTTGTGAGCATCATTCCGGGTGTTACTGATCCATACACAGACATAGCTTCCTGAACACTGATTTCATAAGCTATTCTCTCATCTTTGAACCGTATATCAAATGCCCGCATGCCAGTCAGAGAACTCATACCAAAGACGAAACTCCAGTCCATGTACTTGACTTGGTTGTCTTTCACACTGAAACGCTTACCTTGGAGGTAGGATTGATGGGGACCAAGTCCAGTTGGCTTGCTCCGTGGTAGTAAGGAAGCGTAATTAAAGATGTCCTTGTAAACTATTTTTGTAACTGTGCCATTCTCGTACGCTTCGTTGAGCTCATCAATTGTATCAAAGTAGCGTCCGTTATATAGCAATTTCATCACAGTCCACTGAGAGGAGTTGGCACTCTGATGATTTACCTGCACCTCAAACCCAACGGGGTGGACATACATGCCGCTCTTGAACCGAAAGAAAGATAGCCAAGTTTGCCTGTCCCCTGACTTCACCCCACGGGGCATTCCTTCAAACGGGAGCAGTGGTTGCCCACCAAAGCTTTCCTGCATTATTTTCTCCATTTTCACAGTTACCGAGTGATAGAGGAAATCAAAAAGTTGTGCATATTCGCCAACCGTGACCGGGCGAGAGGTTACGGACAGCTGGGCCTGGTTATATTTCTCTTTTGTGACATCTCGATAAGAAAGTGAACCTTCAAGGGGGCCTACCACGTATTCCTTCAGGTAACCGAGAGCTCTATAGAAAACCACCACTGATGCTTCCCTCACCGGCTTCGAACCATTTTCATCCAAGAAGCGGAGCGCAGCGGCCTTCTTTGGAAGCGCTACTTCAATCAAAAAAATGAAGTTCTCGTCGGCTTTTGCAATGCCAGAGTGCGATATCTTCAAATCCTTCTGAGCCCACATGAAGTCCCTGACTTGTCGGGATTCATCCTCCGATAGGTCCGCAAACACCGACCCGTGGTCATTGTGCTTGTATTTCCACATTTGCTGGGTAGTCTGGCATTTAGGTACTTTACCAGAGTTCAGGCAAATAAACACAATGTTACAAATAACCGAAACGAGGCCGAGGAAGATCAAAAAGTATTTACAGTGTGATTTTTCAACTTGGGCCACCATCCTTTACAAGTGATTCTTAGAAAGCCCACATCGAAGAAAACATCTGAGAGCAGTCGCATGCCAAAACCAAATGAGCGGTACGGCAAAACCACTCCCATCTCCCCTCCTCACAGAGCCAAAGCTGCTATTGGGGCTTTGGGGTAGAGCAGGGTTGGAGGACCTTTCTCATTCGAAGGGCCACCTCAAATTCATCCGAGGGCCGTATTATGAACACAAACCAGGATTTTCCCCTTCACTTGAGGCCTATATTTAAGGCAGCCACCTTTTAAACAAACACCACCTTCTTTAGGTTCCCCGAATATAAGTTAATTGTATTGCAAATGCATTTTCTAAGATTCCTTTACAAAATATGTCATATTTCATGTGAAGCTGAATAACATTAAAATTACATCGGGGCCGGATAAAACGCCCTCAAGGGCCGCAAACGGCCCTCGAGACATAGGTTCCCCACCCCTGGGGTAGAGCATGCACCCCCTGCCTCAAATGTTCTCATGTTATTTTTCTCTTTCTGTGAAAGTGAATAATGACAATATAGAGAGGGTCATAACATGAGTTTTGGGGGGAAATACTTGCTTAAGGAGAGCTCTAGAGGGCCGATGTGATCTAAATGAAAACTGCCACACCATAAAAGCCAAACTGGATAAGAAAGAGCAGCATATTCTTTTTGCAATACCTTCAGAACAGAACTGAGTCATTTTGCTGTCTGTTAATTTTTTGGTCCATTGAAAGAGGACTGAGCTTGGTTCACTTAAAGGGGACTATGTGTGACAATGTACATGGCCCCAAAAGTGAACCGGTAGCAGAAGGATTTAGTTCTGTCTGCAAGTTAAGGCAGGCGAACGAATACTTTTGGTAATATAGTGTATGTCTCTTGACTACTGTATATCAACTTCGGCCCATGTCAAGGCTACATTGCTATAGCAAAAGTGTCCTTGGTGGTCTGTCTTCACGTTTCTGGTTAACCAAATAGAGCTCCTATCTGAAGATATGGCTCACAGTCAGATGAACCAAAGGCACAGGTCAGCTTAACCTCTGAGATATTCCAGTACAGCTGAGGGTAAAGAACCTTGCTGTTACCATACTGATAGCCTACTAATTAAAAAAAGAAATCAAAAGAGGAGTAAAAGATAAAACCAAGAAATGAGAAGAAAAAAACTGATAGAAATATGTACTTTAAAAAAAGGAGTACATGACCTGGATTTGTAAGAAAAGCCATCTGAGAAAACTTAGTCTTGAGTCTTTAAAAAATATCAACAGCAGGGGCATTTTTTATTTTGTCGAAGCTGGTTCCAAAGCTTTGCAGCATAGCAGCTAAAGGCTGCCTCGCCAAACTTTGTTTTGACACTTGGTAAAACCAGCAAGTTTTGTTTCATCAATCTTAGATGCCTAGTTGGTGTATACAGTGGTGGACGAAGTACACCAGTCATGTACTTGAGTAAAAGTACAGTTACCTTGCATTGAAAACTACTCAAGTAAAAGTATAAGTATTCACCTCACTTTTTTACTTGAGTAGAAGTACAAAAGTATCTGTCATCAAAAATACTTAAGTATTAAAAGTAAAAAGTAAAAACTTAAAAATGAAGCCTTTGGTGCAATTTTGATATTTAAGTGTTGAAGGCCTAGTTTGGTCATATCTAATTAAATATCCTCTGATGTGCCTAGGCTATACCAAGATGTTAGAACTAGGCCATAACAGGCCTCAGAAACACTGTGGAGTAAGTTCATGGATGTTATAGCATCAGAAGTTCATTTTTACCTCTCTATACATTTAATACTGACCCTAACATGCCCAAAAGAACACATGAAAGGGACATTAATGTTAAGAATGATTAAGCTGAAATTGATTATATGCCTATTAGAACAACTACTACAATACCCCCCAGCCGTAGGCCTACAGTACAGTTATTTGTGACAGCAAGTTAGTTAGAGTTAGAGAAGCCTATAAAGTACTTTATGTTTAATGTTTGTTATAATTATGGTTTTGGTAGACCTCTTATTGTTATTATTATTATTATTATTATTATTATTATTATTATTATTATTATTATTATTATGTAGCGTTTGGTTATGTTAAGGTTGGCTTAGGCCTATGTATGGACAAACAGACTTCTTGCGATTCTAAGCTACCTTTAAAGATAGGAACATTTTCATATACTTGTAATGGTCTCTATTTGCTAGATGCCAATGATTTGCAATAGCATACTTGATACAACTTAATTGGAACACTCGTCTGTCTGATCATGAAAAAGCCACTGGGTCAATATTAAGCCAAAGTTCACTTTTTTTCCTCTTTTTTTAATTTGTTACTGTTGTTTTTTTACAACCTCACTTTGGTGGTATTGCCAGTGCTTTTCATATCCACTCTAGCCTACTGACTTGACTTTAGGGAAAGGATACATGTTGCAAGGATACATGTTGCATGCAGCCTCACTTTGCAACGTGTGGTGGCCAAAGCAATCCTCATGTAAAGATACAAACCCTTTACAGAAGCCTCTTTTCCATAATGTTGAAGCAAATCATTTTTTTGGTGACAGGGGAGTCTATTAGACAAGTAATTGATATCCCCAACTACTTCAGAAAATACTGCAATGTAGGCCTATTGAGGGGAAAGAAGGCTATCACGGAGTTGTGCGCCTGGATGAATGGAATAAGCATCATGTTTAGACATCCTGTGTACTTGGCTCAAGAAACCAACACGCTACAAAAGCGGCAATTATGTGACTCGCCACAAATATAGCACAGTAAGTCAAATAAGCAGTACATTAAGTATCAATTCGCTAATTATTCGGTTCAAATTTCGTCTTAGTGTCAGGTGAGTGCAGCCTGCGAGCTAAACCTCTCCCCCCTCACACGAATAGTAAGTACCGTTTCTTCTTATTTCAATTCGTCTCGCAAGTCGCAATAGTGGACACATCAGTGGTCTGGCTCTGCTTGATTCCCTTCTAAAAATAATTCTGTACAGTAGAACTTGTTATCACGTGACACATTACAACCAATCACAATGGCGAATCTCTGAGTCTACCAATCGGATTCAGTTTCACTTTCTTCACACCAGCGTGAAATCTCATTTCATTTGACCAGAGCACAAAATATGAATTAGGCTAATTCACCTACCGTGTAGGCTATCGCCTTAAATAAAAAAGGAACGAGTAAGGAACAAGTGTTTCTGTAAATGTAATGAAGTGAAAGTACAAAATTTCGCTTTGAAATGTAGTGAAGTAAAAGTATAAAGTCTTACCAAATAAAAATACTTGAGTTAAGTATGAAAGTATGAAAATGTTACTTAAGTACAGTAACGAATTACATTTACTTTGTTACTGTCCACCACTGGGTGTATACAGCTGAAGCATATCAGTTAGGTAGCTGGGTCCCAAGCCATTTAATGATTTGAACACAAGTACCAGTGTCTTCAAGTCGATTCTGTAGGTTACTGGGAGCCAATGCAGGGACTTTAAGATCGGTGTAATGTGATTAAATCCTTTTGTTTTTGTAAGAACTCTTGCAGCTGCATTTTGGATTAGTTGAAGCTATTTGATAGTCTTTTTGTAAAGGCCCATGAATATACCGGTAGGCCTACTATTGCAGTAGTCAATCCTACTTAAATGAAGGCATGTACAAATCTTTCTAGATCTTGTTTTGACATAAGACCCCTTACTTTGGAAATATTTTTGGATGATAAAATGCAGACTTAGTAATGGCTTTCATGTGACTTTTAAAACTGAGTTTACTATCGATACTGACGCCAAGATTTGATTCTCACAGCATCCTTTGCTTTAAAGCCTTTAGTTTCAAGGATAGTGGCAATATTTAGGCCTAGTCTTTCCTTCTTTTCCCCAAATAAAATTACTTCGGTTTTATGTGTTCAACTGAAGAACATTTTCAGACATCCAGTTGTTAATTTGGTCAATGCAATCATAAAAAGATTGAAGGGGGCATAGATGAGGTAAAGTTAGGTGTCATCAGCATAGCTATGGTAATTTATTGCTACATTTGTCATTCATAACTGTTTTAAGAGCTGTTTCTTCGCTGTGATTGGCACAAAAGGCTTATTGAAACTTATCCAGGCAGCCATGACAGAAAGGCAGGTAACTGTGGGACTCATTTTCCATGGTGCTTTTTGATCACCATTTTTTTTTGCTTTTAAAAGGGGAGATAGCATCCATAATATGTTTCATCATACACTTAAAGTCTGCCATTAGGTCTCATGCACCCAGAAAGATTGGATGACATACTGATTAACAGAAATGGTCCTTGAGGGTTTTAGGCCCCGGCCCAGCTCAGTTCTGTGCTGTTTGGTGTGAATAATGCTCTCCACTTCCAGAAAAAATTCATGCCAAATGTAGGGACAAGTCTTCGTCTTATATGGCTTACCAAAGAAAAGATCATCAGTCGACCCTGGACAACCTTGCTTGCGTAGAACCATTTTCGGCTATGCATAATGACAAATAAAGAAATAGCAATGGGGAAAAAAGCAGTCAAATTACCCGTATCCACAAAAAGACAGTGTCATCATAAAATACTTTTATTATGCAAAATAATTCTTAAATCTTAAAACAAAAACCATACTGTTCCCTCTAACAGGGAAAAAAAAGAATAACATTCATTTTTCCTCATTTTAAGTGAGAATGACATCAGGTCATCAGAGACAGACACATCGTACTGTTGTTGTGTGGCATCACCACTACATGTACAGCCCCCTACTCACACAGTTCATCAGCTTTGAAATACTCCTTTTTTTAAGCACACGTTGACAATTAATACAAGCACATGGTCAGGTTCTGAAATGCATGTGCAAAACACATGCACATGTTCACCCACACGTTCACTTATAAGACTCACATACACATGCACACGGACACTCAAAATGTATACGTACATACCATTTGAGCACCAACACACAAATAAAAAGATAACCAATAAAAGTAACAAAACAAAAAACATTAAATAAAACGTTGACCAGTCCATTCCTACACAATGACCCAACACATACAGGGCGACAATTTCAAAGACGGAAAATAAATCCGGTTATGCATCCTCTTATACAAGAGGGGGGTGCTACTTTATAAAGTCCTGTTCAAGCCAGCTTGATCCAAGAGAGATCCAGCAGTTTAAGTTCCATCCGGTAATCCAGTTCAACAGTTTACATTTAGAGATAATGAGGAAACGTGTGTGTGTGTGTGTGTGTGTGTGTGTGTGTGTGTGTGTGTGTGTGTGTGTGTGTGTGTGTGTGTGTGTGTGTTCGAGCAGCCCCAGCGTCATCGGTGTGTTTGGCTCTTGCTTGGTTTCACGTCGCCCACCAGTTGAAAAGAGGTGAGCTGAATCCAATCGAGTGGAGAACCCCCACCCAGGGAGCAGAGCGAGCTCCCCACGGAACCAAACGCTGCTGCCATAGCACAGGGAGGTCAGTAGAGGGCGTCAGTGTTGCTGCTTCTTGGCCTCTTGATCTTCTCGATGTTCTTCAGGATCATGTCGTGCAGAGTCACCTGGAAGACGATGGGTGAGTGAGGAAGGTTGACTAATTGGCGAGATTTACAATGCAAACCACCTGCAAATGCTGAACATTTTTTTTGTGTATTGTATATGTTTATGGTTTCTCCGAAATGAAAACTGAAAACATTTCCTTCAGACATGACTGCATCCAAAGGTTCATCCATTTTCTTTCTACAAAGCGGTTCAGGACAAAGCCTGTGCTGAGTGATTGACCACCAGCCTTACCTTCTCCCACCTTCTCAGAGATTCAACTCCTCCTGCCCATTCAGGATTCCTAAATTCTCACCTCCTCCATTTCACTAGTACTCCCATTCTACCAGAACTCTACGAGCAGAGCATTCCCAGGAGAGAGGCTACCAATATCCAAACATGCACCCATGCCTAACCGGTCAGTGAAATACCATGAGCCGAGAGATGCTTGCCTTGGCCATTTGATGAGGGGAGTTTTATCCAACTTTGCAAGTATGATGAAGGTAGATTTGTACGGACCAGAATTTGTCCGGATAGAGATGTTTTTAAAGACAGTTGGCACTGTGCGGCAGCTTCCAGAGCTGGCGTGTGAATGTGTATGTGTATTTTGAAAGCGCTTTGAGTCAACTTCATAGTTGTGCACTGCTCTATATATAAATACATTTTGAATTGTGTTGTATATTGTGCCTACTGTACACCAGGCATCACCAACTTGGGGCCCGCGGGCGTCAAATAGCCCTCCAGGAGCTTCTGAGGTGCCCACCAAGGATGTTAATAGATAGTGAGGACTACAAGATTTAAATCAGTTAATGCTTTTCTTCATCTAAATATGATATAATTTCTTAATAACCTATAAAGAATATTTCTTTATAATCTATAATCAAACCATCATTCAATCATAGTGTGACTTGAGAAAGATATCAAGATATCGGTAGAGGATTTTGAAGAAAGTAGACCCATAAAAGTTGGGGACCACCCCTGCTGAACACCAAGCACTCAAGGGCAAACGGATAAAACTACGGTTTCACCTTCACGATGAAGATACTTACATATTGATTTCGCAGTTCTGATACGATTATCTTAAGGCTGATATACTGTTTCTCATCAATTTCTGACACGGTGCGCTGATAGTCCTCCTGTACAGAAAAAGGCATAGTCTTAAGTCAGGAGAAAAGTAACAGCAACCGTAATAACTGTAGTCGTATCTTAAACAGGTCACACATCATGATCTAAAGTTTTCTGCAGGGTTTCTCCCAGGATATCAGGGTAAAGGCAGTCACCTATAGAAACATTTACTACCTTGACAAGGACTGATCAACAAATGGATATTTTGGGAATGGAATTTCTGAAGATGCTTTACAAAACCCAATATGTATCCAGGTTGTCAGATCACATTCCCTATGCAATTGCACAACAAAGCTTTTCCAGTTCACATGAAACAAGACATACTTGGAAACCCCTTTCTGCTTAATTTCTTCCAGCAAGATAAAAAACAATCTCACTCACATCCTGCTAGGGGAAAATGGTAGAGTATGCATACTTGACTACAACATCTGCAGAGGCAAACTTACCACATGTGGATATTTTGCAATTTTCGAAACCAGCTTTGCCCTGGTGATGTAGTATCTGTTTACAATAAGACAGCAAGAACAATCAGAAGGTTCATTGTTAGGGGAGCATATTCATCAGATTGCCATTAAGCATTTTCAGTCTGATCAATGTACAACATGTCCGTATGTTTAGATTTGTTTTCAAAAGGCAAGTAAATTACAAAACCATTATTGATATCAACAATATAATACTAATGATGTTCCCGTAATCAGGTGTTTTTTTTACAAGAAGAGGAGATTGATCAACCACCAAACCCAGTGGGGAGGGGTGATTTGTTTGTGGTTTCCTTCAACTAGGTTGGTTGCTTGCTCACAGCTATTGAGTCCAATCTACCCGTTTGAACCTTTCCTAGTGTGCGTTCCAATATGCGACCTTGCGTCCTCCACTTGTGCTTGTGGCCTAACGTTTTGCTGATGCCCCGCCTTTGTGGATAAAACAATGAAGTTTCCCAGCTGTCAGCCTAGCCACAACAATTTTTTGGGAACTATTCTTCATTCACCATCCAGTTTGCAAATGAGAAAATAACTTAACAATTTAATGAATGAATATATAATGCTGTTGTCAGTGATGTCATCACGACGTATTACTTCCTGGTACGAGGCCACAAGCACAAGTGGAGGACGCAAGGTTGCATATTGGAATGCACACCTAGTGTGCGTTCCAATATGTGACCTCCTCCTCCGTGGAGAAAACAATAAAGCTTCCCAGCTGTCAGCCTAGCCACAACAACTTTTGGGGGACTGTTTTTCATTCACCATTCCAATTGCAAATGAGAAAAAGACTTTACAATTGAGCTTTTGCAAGATATTGAAATATAATGCTGTTGTCAGTGATGTCATCATGACATATTACTTCCTGGTACGAGGCCACAAGCACAAGTGGAGGAAGCAAGGTCGCATATTGGAATGCACCCTTAGTCTGGCCCCTCAGCTCTACCAGGAGCCCTACCAGGAGCACTAAGCTCCAGACGATACAGCTCCTAGGCTCACCACGGTAAGGTGATGGTTCCAGAAAAGGCACAGCAAGGCACAGCAAGGACTAAGTAAGCAAGTAATACTAATGATGATCACTCACTATAATGTGGAAAATACAAAAGTGAGAATGTTGAAGTTGTACCTGGAGATCTGATCCAAATAGGAGGCAGCTTCTCCTTCCACAGTTCTTAATTCGGCCACAGTCTCTTCCTGCAACACATCAGTGCACAATCTATAATGCTTTTGCTCAACATGGATTATAAATTACAAATGCTCAAGAAATCGTTTGCTGACAAATTTGCTATCAAGTTGGTCACAACACACATCCCTATGGCTGATGTGTCGGGACACAGCGACCTCTAGTGGTCAAACGTTAGAAAAGATCACTCATGTCTACATGAAGGCAATATTTACCTCCCCTGTTTACCATGCACAGCCGCAATGTATTAGTACTGTAAAGGCACCAACAAACCAACAACTAAACAAACAAACGAGGCACCTGTGGCCTAATGGTTAAGGAGATGGGCTTTAGATCAGGAGGTTGCATGTTCAAAACCCACCATTCTACTCCATATTGCACTCCATGGCTGTGGTGCCATTGAGCAAGGCACCTGAGCTCATACTGTTCGCTGTTTCTTTGGATAAAAGCGTCAGCTAAGTGTAATGTGATGTGATGCAGTTAGTTACCTGAATGGAAACGCCAAAGTTGTTGCCATCTTCTATCCGAGGAATGAGCAACTGAACCCACATTTTCACCTACAAAAGCAAATCAACGAGCACAAAAATAACCGATCATAAATGCCTTTTTCTAGGAAAAAGTTGTAAAGATTGTGAAATAAAACAATTACGCTGTGGCTATACATGGAAACGTACAGTATTGCACTTCTCAATGAGGGTGTGAATCTCTGGCTTCACTCGTTCTATGAGGTCCACCAGCCGACCGTTACATTTCAGCATGCCCCCTGGCACAGCTAGGCTTTTGGGCCCTGCCAAAGTAGAAAAGAGTACAGGCACATTCAGAGTACAGGCATATTCAGACTAAGTGAGCAAATAGTGAGCTTAATGGAAAACACAGCCATATAACCTGTGCATTCATTGCACATGACCTTCCTTCGGGCATTTTTTATTCGCTTTTACCTGGAATATTATCATCTCCAATTCCATCTTCAAGTTTTCTCTTTTTGGCATTTGCCTGGAGAAAAGAAAAATATCAGCAAGTCAATGTAGATAGTGTTATAGGGGAACAGATGCCTGAATGGTCTGACTAGTTCAAACGCAGACACTTGGCGCAACACAGCATTCTAAACAATACCCACCACATCCACACCATCATGGCTATTGGTGAAACTGATAGGGTCGGGTACAATCAAGTTGATCTCCGATTGAATATCCTTCAGGTTTTGGACGTTTAAAATAGGTTCCTGCATGTAAAAAAAAGCAAGCAAAGTCAGGAAACCAAAGTGCTGTCAAACACAGCAAACCATTCATTCTCCTATCACCATCAAATCTAACATACCTTCAGGAAGCTGTCAAGTTCTAGTAGCTTCTTGGGGAAAAAGGCTGCAACCAGCTCTTCAGCCTGGTGGGTGACATCAAACAAAAACGAATGCAGAAATTATGGCCTTTTCGATTTTCTGTATAAAAAATGCCACAGCATGTGTATTCTAAAGCAGCAATGGTCAAAAATCTCAGCAGCAGGTAAGTGCTCTTTTGCCATTTTGCACGGATCAAAGTTGGATACATTAGTACTCACCTCAGCGGTTATCTGTGCTCTGAATGCATCCACCTGTGAAACAGTACAACGGGGGTCATAAGTAAACCACTTTGTTCTTGATATGAAATGCAGATTCAAATGACAGCAAGCCGATTTGACAATACTACCAATGTAGGCTAGTCTGGTAAGGAAAACCTTGGTCACTCAATTCAGCCCCACCATCATTTGAGACAACGAAAGAAAAACATCAAGAGACGATATAACCCTCCTCTGTCATTAGCTAGACAATTCTCTCAGGTCGCTGGTCTTAAGAATACTGCCAATAACAGACTGTCAACCACAAAGCTCTACAGAGCTAAAGTTAGCTTGCTAAGTTTCACAGCGACTGTTTCAGGGTCAGATAGGTTTTGCATGATCAGTTGCATTGAGCAACGAGTCACAATAAAATAGAGAGGGAGTCCGATACCTCTGGTGGAAATAAATACACGCCCAAGTCATCTCGCTTAAGTCAAAAGCCACAAGCCTTGTAGTATAACTATGTCACGACAGCATGGTATGTTCATGCTAGCTTGCTAGCGACTTGCCTAGATCTCATGATGGCTAAGGATCAAAGATGCAGAGTGAACAGGTATGCTTTTGAAAACGTTGGCTTCTACGAAAAAGCACGTCCTACCTTGCCTTTGACTTCATTGTCTACTTTAATGAGCGAAGACATTATTTGGTTTGTCAGATCACTTCTGTGGTATCCCAAAAACTGGATGCGTGGTTTTCTTTTTGCTGCCTGGCAAATGGAATGACGTCAATAACCTGCGACTTCCAGCACGTGGATTATGGCACACAGCAACTGGTCCACTCAGCCATGTATTTGTTTAGAGAACCATGTTGTCTCTGAAGACAACGTTTAGGTTGTGGGTTTATTTTATTAAAATGCCATGATATAATGTATTGGTTCATGTCGCTTACTGCAGTAATTGCACACTATTGCCACATTTCTACACTGTTAGCATCATGTGGAAGTGGATATCTCTCATAGAACTAATAGGCCTACATGTATTTCTATGAATATCTTTAATGAAATCCATGACTATTGTGTACGGCCGCAATCAACACGCTGACATATTTGATGTTTACTCTATTTTAAGAGATGGTGCACGTCAAGTTTTCCTTGCAGTTTGTATGCCTGAAATGACTGGCTCGAAGAAGAGACATGTGGGGTGGATCTCCTTGCATCCGTTCGATACATTTACAATGTTTCCACTTCGGAGCGTTTAGTGTATCCGCATACACCGGCAACAGTTATTTCTTTGTGGAGGATGTATGGATACAGTAGCACAGACCGGTTAATCTAGGTCTGTGTACAGTAGCCCATGCAGCCAGTTAAAACTACACGTCCCCTGTGTATGACGCCAGTGTATTTTCCTGTCACATGATCTAGTGGGCGTGTTTATACTGTCGTTGTAAACACAGAAGGCGATTCTGTGTAATCTGTCTCAAGGACCAAAACGTCAACCTCATTTAAAAAAATAACTCGCCAGCGACGCTTTTTGATTATCTATGCTATGTTGTGATCTCTAGAATCCCCGCGCCATGGACTTTTACATCAACCTGAAGGTGAATTTCAGAGGAAATGCGAAGAATTTCCTTCTATCCGGCTCGGAAACGAAGAGCTGGGAGTCAATGGAGGCCATGGTAAGCCGAAATAGATGGTGGTGGTGGCTCCAACATCTCTTTCACCTTGGCATTGGCGCGGCCTATTTGGTGGCTAATCCGGGCCTAGTTTCACAACGAGTTGCCAAAATTAACGTTTGCCAGTTTTTATAAAAGCCCACAATCTTCGCTAATGTCTACCGTAGCCTGTAGTGCCGTGACATCCATTTTACATGTTCCAGTCAACACAGTAGCCTACCCGTACCTGCAGGATCAGGTTTCCCTTGTCATTTTGCCACCCCCCTGGTGTGGCATGACACGACACCTAGCCTACCCTATGAAACAAACATCAACACAGCTGTAGTGTTCTAGTGTTGTACCCGATGTTCACGCGTAGTGTGCTGTAGCTAGCGCTTTCTTTTAATATTAAAATGACACCCCTATGCGGAGAGAGAAAGAGAATGCCATTGTCAGCTGGATATGACTTGAACACCATGGGCCCTACTCTCCTTCAGACGGTGCAGTTCAACTCATTCACCTGGAAAGTGGCATAACAGCATGAGAATGTTTGTGTTCAGTGTCAGTGATCTATCATAGAGATCACATTTATCTTCACCTAAGTTACTTGTCCTATAGCCCACTGTTATCTTTGGTAGGCCCAAGCTTATATTACAACACTTCCTAAAATGTATGTAGGCTATCTGTAAGCTCATCACTGTTGTAGAACATGATGTAGCAATGTTAGAATGGCAAGGTCATAATTATTGATACTCTCCTATTACACAGGCTGGTGAAAGGCATTGTGGTATTACATGTTAATAGCATAATACTTATGAATTGTTAGTTTGAAAGGCTTGTACATGTCAATTGCTCATTGCTGACAATGAATGATTTGGGATATAAACTAATGTCACTCCACTGTAGCAAAAATTAGCTAGTGCACTATGCGCTGTGATGTTATGAGGCCCACTGTGCATCTTGCACTGCTTCTGTCAGGTTCAGACGCTGCGTCATTGCCTGCCTGAGTCACAGGGTTCATTCCTATTGGGGCTACATCCATTGATTTACTGTCTGTCTGATGTCTTTGCCAGGAAACTGGCAGCTTACTGCTTTGCCCGCAGAACGCCACCAAACTGAACTGAACATGAAAATGAATAAGAATATGCGACAAAACAAATATCTTGTTTGTTCTTGATGACATTATATAGGGCTTACTCTCTCTGCATTTGACACTTCAAAGACAGACATGTATTAATATTGCTATAAAGGGTGAATTTAGTCCTATATTCAATGGACATTTAGTATTACAACTGTAAGCTGTCATTTGTGTAAATAGATGTGTCTGTGTATTGCAGGAAAAAATGTAAGCTTATTGAAAGTGTAGCCAGAGATTGTTTCTAAAGGAGCAACAGTATCTCTGGTGTAGCCCATACTGCCTAGGCAGTAGGCACAAACATTTAGTGCACCTTTTGTCTTCCATATTTACTTTGTAAAGGAAGAAAGTTCTGAACATTAATAAGTCTGGCATTAAGTATCAGATCGGGATCAGAGCAGATCATCATGATCATGATCAGAGCAGGTCATGTTCAGAATCAGATCATGTCATTGTTGTTTGTTATGGCAATAATACTTTATTGACCGTGTATTTTGTCCACCAGGTAAAGAGGTCATTTGGGTTATGTAATCTCCAGGTGACCTACTATGACGAGGAGAATGAAGAGGTAAGATGACCTGTCCCAAGTCAAAGTCAACTTTATTATCTGAAAGGAAGTTAACATGGTCAGAGGGCATATAAGCCTTGGTTTGTGACATAGAGTTTGTACTTATGGCCTACTACTGTATTTGTTTTGTTATTACTGTATTTGATTGCCATGCTTACAGGTCCTCCACAGTTTGTTTATTGCTTCACTTTGTTTTACTCTGATGTACTTGTTTACTATTGTGCTCGGCATTCAGCCCTCACTCCGCTCTTTCTATGTATATGTCCTCCTTGTAAATTGCTTTGGATAAAAGTGTCTCCAAAATGTATTTCAATGTACACATAGCTACTTTACGACTCAAATTGATTATTATTTATTTTAATTGAACCTTTTTTTTACTCTGTTTCTACTTACCAGGTGTCCATAAACAGTCAATGTGAGTGCCCCTGTTCTTTTTTGTTTCTGTATTTCAAATCATACCTCAAACATTTACATTATTGATTAACTTGATATGAATGAGCTGAATAACTTATAATTCTTAATATTTTTTTCTTTATTCGATCTATTTTCCAGTGGAGTACGAGGAAGCTCTAAAGGTGATGAACTACTTTTGTGTCACGTCCAGCTTGGTTAATGTCCTTTCAGATGACTGTGTACATGTGCAGGGGTTATCATTGTAGCCATGTCAGATAACTTTCCCACTACGGCACACATGTTGTGTACTGTCCTGAAGAAGTAATAATTAAAGAAGCACATTCTTTTTTCTTTTAATTGCCACACAAACATTTCAAGAGACCCTTCCTCACTGGGAGACAGCGATATGAAAATCAATAATTAATAACCAATTTGTTATTCATTACTTCTTCATGACTTGATTGGTGATTTTCATTCACTAAGGTAGGCTCTGCGCAGAGGGGCCTGCCAGTGGATTCAGTCTTAGCTGAAAAGACTCATCTACATCATTACAACATTGGCATGGCATTACTGAGAGCTTTAAGTAACTGCTAAGGACTTCGTTATTATCATTTTGGTGACAGAAATAGGCGCTACACTATAATAAGCACCCAGTGTAGCGCTATACAGAGTATCAAGTGTTTTTCCTGATTCCCTTTTCTTCATTGTATGTATACTGTCTGCTATTTCCTGTGTGCAGAGTGCAGCTCGACAGGGCAACAGGCTGCAGATGAATGTGTATGAGACCAGGGGCATGGGCACCAGAGGCCCAGTGTTGGGCTCCTCCAAGGCTGGCAGTGCCACTGAACCCAAAAAAGGCTTCCGGCCGCCCCAGACCTGCCCGGCTCTCGCTCAGGTGGTGAGCCGCAAAGTCCAGGCCGCCATGCCCGAGCAAAGCCTGGTAAGACTCATTTCAACCGATGACAAAATATGTTAAGTATGTAGATATTTAAAAGTATTAAGTATGTAGATATTTAAAATCTAGCTGGTCCACACCAAGAAGACTTTTTTATTGTGTTGTGAAAATGATGACTGACATTCTCTTCAGAGTCAAAAACAAAAACAAAATAGTATTAGAGTGCTCCAGGCATCTCTGGTCTAGTTCTCTTCTTGAAGTGGACCAGCCTGATTTCAGTTCTATATCGTGGTCTTCTCTGATTTGAGAGCAGGTCAATGTTCTGCATCTGGAGTATTGCTTTGACCATGTGCAGCATGTGTTTTTCTTTGAAATCAATTAAAGAAATGTTGTATTTCATGGCTCTATAAAAGCTTGTGGCATGTTGTTAATTTTTAAGCAAACACTGTGTATGCGACTATATTCTGTACACTGAATTTAAAGGAAGTTGTTACCACTTTATTACGGCTCCACAGTAAAACAAAGCAACTGATATGATACGTGGTTATAATGAAATACTGAACTTGCCTGGTGTGTCTGTTACCCCGCAAACACACCAGAAAAGAGGAAAGCTGCAATAAGTTGCTGGACTGTGTTCATAGCTATAGCAACACAAATGATAAATGTGCGTGCCAGAGTATGACCATTAAAAACAGAATTCAAGCATTCTGAAATTCCAATTGGCTGAGGCGGCAGTAGGCGAACCACATCATAGCTCATTAGCATAGTATTCGCTTTTAGCAGAGATTCTTTAAGTATAGAGATATGGCAACATAATAGGTTTTTATGGGCACCTAACGCGACCAGGTTCCGGTCTGCCTAAAGGGCCGTGTCATAATGCTCCTACAATGAATAGAACAGTCCTTAGGTCTGCCTAGGTCTGCCTAAGGGGGGCCATAATAGAACCAGGAAACAATGGGCCAATGGAACCTATCTCTCTCTCTACTCTCTCTGCTATTAGTGTAATATTCGCTAATGTTCAGCTACAAACTCTTGCTGAAATAAAATTGCCTCTTGATACCCAAAATCGCTTTCATCTCATCTGTCACCAGCTCCTCATTACTTCCATGGGCGCTGTCACTCTAGTTGCTTTTGTGCCATTAACACCCTCTTGTGTTTCCCAGGTGATTATGAAAGAGCTGAAGGGGACCAAAGAGGAAGATAAAACCCCACCAGCCTGGTTCACGTCTTACATGGAGAAGGTAGGCCGCAATCCTGCCCAGTTATCTCACCAGAAAACTATTCAGTTCCTCATTTTCTCAGGGAACATCTGTTTAGTACTTTGTTTTGTCTAACATTAATGGAGAAAAATAAATGCTCTTGACTTTGGGGTGGGAAGATTATGGCCATCTTGCTCACAGTGGATACTG